>NW_005843080.1:74099-74603 GCF_000455745.1 Alligator sinensis
GTTTAAATCCAACTGCCTGGCAGCGATAGCGGCGTTTCTAGTCCGGTCGGGCAGTGTTGAGGGAGTCACCTGACTTATTGGCTCATTGTCATCCAGGAGCTCCCTTCCACCCACTTCATTACACAGGTGTTAGGGGCACGGCCTTGGCCCCCCGCCGGCTGATGGTGGGCAGGAATCTCCTGTTGCCAGGCCTGCAGACTGCCCCGGCGTCCTTGCAGCCACATTCTTCGGTTCGACCCCGCGTCCCCTAGTACAGCTTCGGCCTCATTTGTAACTGAGAAAATTCTGCGTCGAGTAGACGGGAGGGGCCCTGCGCCCCGTGGGTGCCCTTCTCCCGCTGCGTGGGGGGCATAGGGCGGCAGGGGCCCACCCTCGCTCCCGGCCCCCACGGGGACACGAGAGTCCAGCCACAGAGGGGGCAACAGCGCCCCCCTGCAGGGCCCCATCCGGGCGCTGCGCCGGCAGAGGACGAGCCGCCCAAGCCCCGGCGCCGCACAGGCGCGG
>NW_005843080.1:75112-85306 GCF_000455745.1 Alligator sinensis
GAGGCGGCCTCGCGCGGGCGGCGGGTGGAGCGTGCTGGAGGGCGGCCTGCCTGCGCCCCTGGGACCGGGGGGTGGTTCCCGCAGGTCCTCAGCCTTTTTTGTCGCAATGTGGAAAACTTGTGGGACGTGGTGCTCTGGAGCCATGAGGCTGCGGGCAGCCGTCAGGTGCTGGCCAGCGTCATTCGGGCTCCCCGCTGAGGAGTCAACTTTCCCATTCCCATTATCACCCGGAGATTAGTGCTTCTCATTGAATCGCCACAAAAAGGAGGTGGGCAAATGGACTCTGCCCCCCCACCCCCCCTAAGGCGTCTCAATAGCACCCGTGTTCATAGATGTGTTGGACCCGCGTGAAGTCCGCGGTGCGGAAGCACACCTTAGGATGCGGGTTGTTACGATGCAGGACAGGCCCCATGTTCCTCCTGTTTGTTCATTAAGTCACCCTTCCCCCTTCAGCGGCATCTCCCCATCCAGCCACCTAGCATCTCATTCAGTATCACAGCTGCAGTTTGACATGCCTGAGTTCTGGGTATGAATGAGGTAGGCTGTACTTGAGAGCCTTATAATGTGGCAATTGCTTGTTTTGCTATTGGAGTCTAAACCTGGGTGTGTTACTGATAGGGCCCACATTTTCACAATGTTATGTGTAAATGGGGAAACTATAAGTAGTTGCAGGGCTTAATTTTAAACAAAAACATTTTTCACTCTTCTGATTTAATAAAATATTTGAAATCGAAATTTAAAACATAGTATGATTAGGGTAATAAAACAATTTATATATGTGGGGAAACATCATTATTAGTCTAGTGTTTTAATACTGTACAAAAAAGTTCTTAATTTTTTTTTTTGGGCGGTGGGGGTAGAATAAAACCACTATACCCAAACAGAGTGTTTAGGTAAGCATCAATGGATGCAGTCTACTGTATTGCAGTCTGAATTAATAAATGAAGGATTTTTTTTCTTTACTCAGTGTAAATCAAAAGGAAAGTGTTTCACAGTGTACAAGCCCCTGTTTTGTAAATTAAATCACCCTAAAATCCTTGTCCAGTAAAGTTAGCCCCTGATGGCATCTGTCCATGCCTACTGAGACCTGTGTTTTTGTAGTGATAGTCAACATACATAGTATCCAGGTCAGTATACAGGTACTGTAATCTTGAAGTTCTGAACAGTTTTATAATGCAGTCAGAATTAGCAGAAGCTGCCTCTTAAGCCTTGTTAATGCTCATAAACTCTGTACTGTAAATGAAAATGGGTGCCATCTCTGTTAGGAGAGCAGATGTGTTCACAGATGTGCTTAATCCTATTCATATGTGCATATTTGACTCTGACTTTTTGATAAATACTTTGAAAATGATATGTGAGAGTTCTAGAAAGAACAGTGTGCAGTCAATATTTTTTACCTGTATTTGAACTATTTTCCAAAGAATTAAAACCATTTTGTAATTAAAACCTTTTAAATAACTGCTGAAATGTAAGTGTTTGGATCTCAAAAGTAAATACAGTAATGGGGAACTTATGCCTTTGGAATTATTGAAGTTTATGTTGAAACTTGATTTAATTTGACTAGTTGTAGAAAACACACATACTACATGTTAATTGGCTGAAATATATAAATATTTCTTTTGATTTTCTATTGCAAAAGATGAGTTTAAAGCAGTTTTTTCTGCTACTCTTGATCTATTAGCCAGGTTCTATATGGTGTGATGCGGTGACATGTAGTTTTAACAAGATGAGGTATGTAGAACACCCCTCATATAATACACTTTCTTAAAAAGAAAATCATGTCCTGAATAGACACCTGATAAATGCTGAGTTATTTGGGGATTTTTCTGAATTTTAGGTTTATATAGTAATAAAAATTAATTTAATGTGAGAGCAACTTGGAACATGGACTGCTTTTATTCAGGCATATTAAGTTAATGGTTTATAGACTGCAACCTGGATGCAATGCATTTCAGTCTTTAAAGAAACAGAAGTCTGATTTCAGCTCTGGTCCAATCTAGCACAGTATCTTATCCAATAGAGCTAGATCTAGAGGCTTCAGAGGAAGCTGAATTAATTTTGGTGTAGGCAAATGGTGACTCTTCTCTGCTCCTCCAAAAGTAGATCTCATCTCCTAAGCCCTAAAGAAGAAGGTTTAATATCCCTTTCAGGATGTTTGTTGTTATTATTAAGGATAACTCTGGATGTTCTTCATAACATGAGTAGTCCAATCCTTTTCTTTCTTTTAAGTAATTGCGCCTTCTTGTGGCAGAGTTCCACAGTCTGCATATGCACAGTCTGAAAAAGAGTTTTCTTTTATCAGTTCTGAATTTTCTTCTTTTATGATTGAATTTGTTCTTTTTTTATCATTTTACAAACAGAAGGAGCTAAGAGGCAGAAGGTCACACAGCAGGTTAGTGGAAGAGCTGGAAATAAATCCAAGGTCTCATGACTTCTAGTCTGGTTTTCCTAGCCAGTGGATCACAATGATTATTCTAAGTTATCTGCTGCATATCCATGTCTTTACTAATTTATCTCATTTAAGATTCTTGGGGAATTAATTCTAGCTGTGCACGTACCTGTGTGTGCATTCAGAGCAGTATAGAGTGTTGGTGGGGTGGGTGTACACCAGTGTCTGCTGAAATGCTGTATGTATGTCGCTTCATCCTGCAGCTCTTAGTTGGATAACATTTAGGTTGAATTCAGTGCGGGTTTTTCCTGAGTAATTTGTAAGGAAAAGGTTCCCAATGACTATGAGTGTAAGGCTCAAGTGAGCCAAGTCCCAGTTTGTTACCTGGAGTTAATTTGCACATTGTTCTATGATCTTTACAGCATTTCAGTCTGTCAGTGTACGGTTTTCCTTAAGATTAGAAAAAAAATTCTTTACTGTGACCTTGCATTTCTCAGTTATGGTACTCTAGGATACCACATCTCTCTGAAGCATAACTTCTCAGAGTAGTTAGCATTGGGAATTTTTTGTTGCATCCTTTAAATTTGTATATTGTAACTTTTCCCAAAGCCTACCAAGATGGTAGTCTGCAGTCTTCCATTTTCTAGCCATTTGTTCTCTCCTTTGAAATACTTCCTCCATGTAACTGAGGGGAAAAAAAAGAAAAAACATTTAAGACATATTAATAGTTTACTAACTGGAGATCTCTCGTTGAGGCTTTGTCCAAGCTTTTGCTCTCCTGCATGCTTCTTGTGCACCTGTTCAGAATCTCATCTAGCTTTAGTTGAATTGGATTTCACTCCAGACAACATGGAGAAAAATGGAATGGGCAGCATCACTTAAAAATGGAAAGGTTGTGGCCAAGGACCTGTAAACTTTGCATCTCTAGTAATCCATAATTGTTACATTTCATTTTTAAAAGGTGTCTGGCTTTCATGACGAAGAAAATCTTTAAAATGTGAATTTTTTGTTTTTGAAACTTTCTGTTGCTGAAGAATCGGTGGTGGTAAAAATAAAAGTGGGAGGAAAACTCCAATTTATGTGAATTAGTATGAAAGAAGCAATATTTTTGTTATTTGATATAGCTTTAAATCATTACTGCTATAGTATTCTTTCCTAAGTTTTTTTCAGATAAGATAGCAGAAGAATGTGATGGATTCTCTAGGTACAGAGAGGACATTTTTCCTTTTTGGGTTGAAAATAAAATCAGAAAGAATAGATACTTGGATTGCATTTGTCCTCTGCTCTAGCTGTGTGCCCTAAGTAATCATCTGATGTCCTTGTTTCCTGTTTTGTGCCAGGACTGCTGCCAGCAAGATGGGTTGGCAGAAAAGGAAATTGCTGAAAATATTTGAGGGAGCAAGTTGCCCATCTGAAAAAAAAATGTTTTATGTTCAAATATGGACATTTTTATGTTTTTAAAGGGGTTTTTGGGGTTTTTTTTCCCCCTCTAAACTTCCTGAATGTCCAATGCATGATCTTGTGTGTGAAAGCATCAAAACCAGACTCGTTGTTCAGACAAGGCTATAAGAAATGCAAGGGAAGTAGTCAAAATTGAGATTATACACTTTTCTTTCAAACCAAATCTTATTTTCATTATCAGTACATTTCCATAGCATGTAGCTTTGCTAATGTTTATTGAATATTTATCTTGTTTTAGGTCTAGAATATTTTTATTTTTAAAAAATTCCAAAGAAGAATTCCATCTGAACATAGAACTTTCTTTTTATAATATCAATGAGAAGTCACTTAAAAGTAAAATATTACTTGCCTTTACTACATGACAAGGAATGTTGTTCTAGTGTGCAAGGACCAGAATATGATTCAGCATAAAATTAATGAAATTCTGGCTGTGTGTTTTGATTGTTTAGTAGTTAAGTGATGAAAAATTAGATTAAAAAACAACTTTTTAACAAAAATTAGATTAAAAATCAACTTTTTAACATTTAACATTATTTGTAAGAAATACCATCAAAAAAACAATGCAAACTGAAACTCAAATTCATGTCTGTGCACCTATTCAGTGAGGCTGTCTACATGAGTAAGTCTTGGATCTTAAATAAATAATTAGGCCCTTTGTCTTTTCAATAACTGCAATACAGTTAGCGGTTTAAAATAAATCTGACACTAATATGGAACTTCAGTAACTACAATATTCACTTCGCCTGTTGTGAAAATGTATTTTATTAATACATCCCTTTTTCAGAAAGTGTTATTTGGATTTGTTTAGCAAAGCATAGTTGAAAGAAAATCTATAACCTGTTGGAAAGGAATTCTGAGAGAAAGGAAGATGCTCATTGGAAAGTCCAGGTTTGGGATGCATCAGATGGGTAAAACCGGTTGTATGACTTGAGAAGAGACATTCTAATCATCAGTCTGTCTCTTTGAGATTAGAGGAGGAGAAATTAAATTCCTTGTTTTCAAACATGATATGTTAATCAAAAGCTTTGGTGCCCTATATGACAATAGAGTCTCACTTTTTAATATGAAAATAGAAACCTTAGATGAAACATGGGTTGTTTGCCTTTAACTAATTTGTAGGTAGACAACACATTTGTGAAATCCCACTGAGATCAGGCAAGTGTGAGAGAGATTAGTATACATTTCTGTGACTGCTTGATTTTGCAAGGTTCATTCTGTGATAGTTCTAAGTTTTATTACATATGAAGCTTGTTTAGAAATGAGCTGAACATGGAATAGACTATTATATATAACTAGAAAAGCAAGGAAAGGCATGCATGGATATTTTATTTATCTCATGTACTCTGACACAACTGTCCATTATTACTCATTAATTCCTGTGTTCTAGAGGTGGCTGTTGTGACTGCCTTCCATTAGTTCCAGCTGAGTCTCTTTGAACTACATTTCTAATATGCCACTGTAGTGCGAAAGGGTACAAACAGAAGATGCCAGCCCAGGGCAGGAAGGGCTTAAATGACTGCCTGAACCCAGTGAATTAACTCACCTCTACTTCACAACACATGCTAGTAATGGCTCTCTGAATTGCAAGAACATAAGGAAATAAAAGGAGTGAGGTAAGCACAAAAAGGGGTTGCTACATACAAACAAAATTCACATCCGCAGGTTATAAGGAGCCTATAGCTAGACACGGTTGTGGCAGTGGGGTTTCTGGAAGAAAGGTGCCCACTTCAACCTGTGTATCCAATCATTATGAACAGAGACTATATCATAGGCCCTATTGAGAGAAAGGAAAGACAGGTTTCTACTAATGGTTTACATGCTGTATGTGCTGGTTTTCTTGAATTGACTGAACACTGAATAGTGCTTGAAGCAGACATGTTGCTTTCCTTCCCTTGGAGTGGAATGCCTAGCCCTGACAAGCTGAAATAACCAAAATATAATCCTTCAGGGTTTTTAGCCTTCTGCAAACTTTGGTTATGAATAATTATTTGAAGTGTGAATATAAACAATAAAGAAAATTAGTTTGCATAGATCTGCATTTGAACTAGATACCTATAACAAAAAAAAAGTAGCCTGGCTTTAAAAGAAAGGCCTTCTGTGCCCTGAATATTGACTATGTATTACACATGCAAATAAAAAATATAATATAGAATATTTTAGATAATCTAGGGTGTATATACATTGTCATACTTAGAAATCCATCCTGATGATCCTGTGGATCCACCTAATTTCTTGCTGTTCAGACAGAACTTGCCAGTAACAAATTAGAATCTATTAAAACAGCAACAATATGTACCAAACCACTTGCTTCATTTTCACACATGCATCCTATTGAAAACCAATGCGTAAATATAGTTTTAAATATTCCTAAAAATCATGTCATGCTCTTCTCTTCTGGAGCAACACTAGACTGCTGTGCAGGCCTCCCTGGTGAAGTCAATTTTTTAAAAGACTTCTACTTAACGTATTAGGACTTAGGGAAAGCTGGAGTCTGTTCCTAGCTCTGCATCTAGCCTCCTGGGAGACACCTGGCAAATAATTTGTCTTTGCCTCATTTTTTCCATGTGTATTATGAGGATAACAGTACTTTACTGCATTTTTATTGGGATAAGGTGATGTCTTAGGGCATGTGTAGACAGAAATGGGGGCCCTAAATTGAAGCAGTGGGTTTTAAAAAACACTGCTTTAATTTAGGGCTGATTAAACCCCTGCGTCATGTACATACCCCGCTAACTTACCTGCCTCTTCGGTGGGGAGGGGAGGGCGATCTGCTGGTAGGCGGAGTGGTCCCGTGGGGCGGGGGCTGGTGTTTCCTTCTGTGGCAATGGCAACCCTCCCCCCAGGCAGCACCTGCCCACAGACACCCGGCTTGGGTGGTCCTGGGGGCCACCGCAGCTGCGGAGGGAAGCACCGGGCCCCCGGCAGCGCAGGCAGGCAGTCAGCCTCTGGGGTAGGGGGGGAAGATCCGGCTTGCCATTTTTCTTGGGCGGAGACTGCTTTTCCGGTCTGCTGCCAGGCTTCCTGCAGGGCTTCCTGCAGAGCCGTGGAGCTGCACAGAACCCAGTGCTTTGCTCTGCAGCTGTAGGGGCAGCAAAGTAAAACTCCTCGGTGGAGTCTTAGTTTGTTGCACCTCAAGTCTTTAAGGCACATTATGCCACCAAATTTCCTACAGCAGCTGGAATTAATGCACAATGCACTGCTGAGGTGTGAAAACACCGACACCATTAAAGCGGTGCAAAAACATTTAGCCTGCTTTAAAGTGTCGTACACATATGCCTCCTGTTTTGTCTACACGCAGCCTTAGAGCAGTGGTTCTCAACGTTGTCACTCAAGACATCGCTTGTTAATGTCAAGGTACCCTGTGGAAAATGCTGATTTTTAGTTTTTACTCATTTCTTGACTATGGGAAAATAGACCAATTCTTGTGTTTGCAAAGAACTCTGAAAGGTCAGAATGGTTTTGATACCAGATTCCTATTTGAAAACTGAGTTTATTATGCAAATCATGTGGAAGCATTTGCATACTTAACAGTGCTAATGTTGTGTGGCACCCCAGGGTTCCATGGCACCCTGGTGGAAAATCACTGCCCTGGAGACTAACTGGTACCACTCTACTCTAGTTTCTGCTTGACTACAGATTAACCCAGCTAACTGCCACTCTTAAGATCTGTTCCATACTTTGACAAAGAATTGAAACAAATTTCAAAACTGTCCCAGGGGGATGATAGGAGGAGTGGGAGACCCCTCCCGCGGCATGCATCGTGGCACGGGCAGCCCACCATGACACCAAGAAGAAAAACCCTGAGAACAGGACAAACTTACCCCTAACAGGTACAGTTGGGCCGGATGACCTGTAGAGGGGTAGAGTGGTTCGTCAGCCGCTTTTCTCTGTGGTTGGGGCCGGCATGGCCAGGTGACATCATCAAAGAACACTGCCTAGCTGAGGTGAAAGCCAGTGGTGGGGAAACAGCTGGGGGGGATGCAGGAGGGAAGGAGCTGTGAGACCTCCCCCTGAGCCAAGCTGAGGCTTCCTGAACGCTGGAGGGAGAGGCCAAAGAGGGACCCAGCAGAGGGGTCTGGGATATATTTAAAGGGATACATTGCCCTGGATGGCAAGGGAGATGGATTGGAGGAAGACACCGAGGGATGGCGAAGTTGTCAGATGCAGGATGCGTGAGTGGGGAGTGGGCGAAGGCACCTCCCTGGAGTTTGTGTTATTTGCTTCTCTTTCATTTCATTTAACGCCCCGGAGGCCAGGAGAAAGGCCACAGGATGTATGCAAAAGGCTGACTGGGCTGGGGCTGCTTGGAGACCCATCACTAGGGTCACCTCACCATCCAAGTAAACCTGTGCGGCAGAGAGGAAAACTGTTGCAAACACCGAGGGCCAAAAAGAATGAGAGGAACTGGGACATGACATCCAAGTGGAGTCAGACTGTCCATGATCCAGCTGTTCCTACAGGCTGGTGCATGGCTGGGGTGTAGGAGAGGTGGAGCCCCAGGAGCACCCGCTGGTTACAACGCCCAGCACATCCCCCCCTGCAGAAGGGAACCCCACTACTGAACATAATATCCAAGATGTGGCAGGTGAGTATCAGGGTATTCCTTGGGGAGAATGCGACCAAACATCAAGGCACCAGGAGCAGCCTCTGCGGCAGGATCCAAGCTCACATTCTAGGGCTGCACGAGAGAGGCTCCATGAAGCCAGGTGAGTACAAAAACTGAGTTCTTTTGGTTTCTCTCTTTTCCTTCATCTTTATTCTGCTTCTCTGTGTGTTTTCTTCGTCTTCTGGTCATGCAACTTAAATACCTCCCTGTCCTTTTGTACCCTCAGTTTTCTTATTGCAAGTCTCACTTCCAGTTCTTATTCCTCACCTCTGTCCTGTCACTTGGCTTATGAAAACTAAATGTTACAGAGATGTGAAAAGTATTTTGATATAATCAAAATAAGCTGATGCTACAAATTCTCATAAATAAAATTTGATTACACCCAGTATTATTCACTCTAAGTTTAGAATCCACATTGGAGGCTGATTTTAAAAGTCAGTATGTGGTCGTTGGATTTTCTCTCTTTATTGTGTTTGTCAAAATTATTCTAAACACTATCAAACCATAAGTTGCATCTTGCTGTTTTTATAAAAATGCAGACCTGTGTATACAGGGCTGTTGGTTGTAGCCTTGTTGGTCTAAGGACCTAGACAGACAAGGTTCTTTGGGTAAATGTGATATCTTTTATTAGACCAACTAAATAGTTGGAAAAATTGTTCTTTGCAAGCTTTAGGCCACAAACACCCTTCTTCAGGCATAAGGAGAGTCTGCTGGTGGTTTGTGTGCTGTCTTGGGTGGAATTTTGAAACTGACATTATATGTGAGGATGAAGTGTATAAGTTCAGTAACATGTTTAGGTCTGTACTCTGAGTTGTAATCTTGCTCATGGAGATATGTAAGGCAGGCTTCGATGCGACTTGCTTATACACTAATGCAAGCATTCTTGGCAAAAACAAAAGTAAAGGAAGTAAAACTACTGGTTTAGGATGTGAAGCCAAATAGGCGTGTCCAGACAAGCACGCACATGCCTCTTACCCTGCCTCAAACCCCTTTGAGGTGGAGCAACAGGCATGTGCGGGAACAAAAAAATATTCCCCGCACTGCAAGTTTGTAGTACAGGGAGAAAATTAGACCCCTGGATATCCAGGGGTCTAAAAAAAGCAACGTATAAAAATGCGGCACAGGGCATGGTCCCCAACCATGCTCTGAGGCAACCGGAGGCTGGGTCCTCCATAGAGACACTCTGGCTGCCAGAGCATCTCTATGGTTGCCCCTCGCCCTGGTGCTGAAACATGCGGCTGGCCAGGCTGCGTGTTTCAGCACCAGGGCTCTGGTGCTGGTGAGTAAAGGGTCGGGGGGACTGGAGGAGGGGGTAAGGGACTGTGGGGCGGACCCCCTGATGGCCCTGCCCACTTCCCCAGCCCCCCCCCTCCACCAGCCCCCCCAAGGACCCTGAACCCCTTGTGTGGGAGCTGAACCCTGTGTTGGGGGGCCATAGCCCTTGTGTGGGGGACCAACCCCTTGTGTGGGGGCCATCGCCCTGTGGGAGGGCAGCAATATATGTATTCATGAATTCATGAAACCTGTATTTTGAGTTCACTTTATTATTATGATAAGAGACTTGTTTTAACACTGTAGATATATCAATAAAACATTGTCCAACTGTTCGCTGTCTCACTCTCTCTCTCTCTCTTTATAGTGGTCTTTTATTTTACTTGTGGAGGAACATGGATTTGGGGGTATTTTAGAGAGTGATTTTTTTCTTTTATCAGGGATTTTTCAGTTTTCCAATAGGGAA
>NW_005843080.1:85721-85982 GCF_000455745.1 Alligator sinensis
TCCCTGCCCCCCCACCCTATAGTTTAAAGAAACAACCTCCCCCACCCCAGCACTTACCAACTGCCCTGTGTCTGACTGGGGCCCCGCCTGCACAGTGCGGGGCAGGGTGACAACCCCAGCAGCCCCCGCCTGGGCCCTCCTGCCCCTGCGCTGTCCTGTGATGCCTGGGGGGCTCTGACAGCAGGCCCTGGAGCCTGCTTCTCAGGTAAGCAGAGGCTCTTTTTCCCCTTTTTTCTTCTTTTTCTGACGTTTTTTTTTTTT
>NW_005843080.1:86527-152634 GCF_000455745.1 Alligator sinensis
TCCTGCACAAAGCCGATCTCTGCAGCCACAGCCCGCTGGCAGCTGGCCCAGAGGGGCAGATGCCTCATCCAGATCTGGCAGGTGCACAGCAGGTCACAGCCAGGCAGCAGCCTCCACTGGCAGACTGCTGCAGTGGGTAGAGGGTGCAGGGAACTCTCAGGGCTGCTTCAGTCCAGCTGGCACAAGGGATAGTGTCCACAGGTACCAAATGGCTGGGCCCCAGAAGCTCCTGAGAGCTAGTAGCCCTGAGCTACTTGCCAGGGTGGCTTTTTATACTGCTGGAGCCAGGACAGGGCAGCTTTTTATACTGCTGGGGACAGCACAGGTGCTGGCCCTGGGCTCTAGCTCCCCCTGGCTGCAGATCTGGGAGGAGCCAGGCAGGGTTATTTTGCCCCTAGTGGCACAATTTGCTCTACAATAAAGTGCATGTCTGGGCACGTGTGCTTAGGCAAAAAGCCCCGCTCAAATTTGCACTGCTTCTGTTTGAGCTGCTGCAAGCACATGTGCTTGCATGTGTGGACACGCCCATAGAGGGAAATAGAAATAGGGTTAAATAGTAATCATAACTGAAACTCAGGTAGTGAAAAGTGTCTGCACTATAGGAAAGACACAAATAAAAGTAAAGATGGTGAACAGCATTGTATGCTAAAATGGCATGTTCATCTGTGATGAAGCAAGAACAGGGTTAAAAGACTTGGTTGTGGTTGTATTGTATTGGGGAAGGACTGTTAAAGTATTCAGTGGGATAATCTGGGGGATCAGCAATAACTCATTTCCCTGTGGATTTAGAACAAATTTTGAAGGAAGGAGTAATCAAAGACATGAGCATCAATATGGTAAAAGGCAACATGGATTTACCTAGGTTAGATCATAGCAAACAAACCTGTTGTTCTTGTCTGATAAAAACTGATTTTTTTTACATATAAGGGGAATGTAGCAGATATAATCTTTCTGTACTTCAGTACAGCATTTCATATAGGCCACATGGGAAATCATTAGTTAACCTAGAGAGCTCTGGGATTAGTGCAGGAATTATAAGGTGGGTAAGGAATTGGCAAAATAGGAGATAAGAAAAAGGCAGATGTTTTCTAGACTTTATTAGATAATCTATTTCTTTCAGAAGTAGGGAAGTATTAGTCTTATTGTACAAGGCACTGTAAGACCTCATCTGGAGTACTGTGTAAAATTCTAGTCATCTTTGTTCAGGAAAGATTAATTCAACCTGGAACTGATATGGAAAAGAACTTTTAAGACAGTAGGGGGATAGAGAGCCTGTAATTACAAGAGACCTCTGAAACCTTGGTTTCTTTTAGCTTATCAAAACAAATGCGGAGAAGGGATATGACTGCTCTTTTTTTAACAACATCATTAAAATAAATCATAGATGGAGAAGAGCTGTTTAAACTGAAGGACAGTTTTTGGCAAAAGAACAAATGGGTCACTATTAACCACAAATAACATTTGGTTGGGAATTAGAAGGGGGTTTCTAATCAGCAGAATAGTGACGCTCTGGAACAGCATTCCCATAGGAATATATGGGAACAAAACCTAACTGGTATCAAGATGGAGCTTTAAGCTGCATCCACATATACAGGCATGTGCAGTTTGTGGTGCCACAAACAGCGTGTGTTGCATGTTAAACCATGCGTAGTGCTGCTGATTTAGAGGACAGGGGTGAAATTTTCTATTAGAGTTTCCCAGTAGCAAAGAAAACCCCAGGGAAAAAAAAGACCACAAAGAAGGCCAAAATGGCGTGCACTGGGACAAATGTGGAGATGGGAGAGCAAACATGCACTGGGACAAATGTGGAGATGGGAGAGCAAACGTGCACTGGGACAAATGTGGAGATGGGAGAGTAGGAGAGGGGCTGCGTGCTCCCTGGTTTCCACGTGCTGCTCCCTGGCTGGCTGTGATGCAGGTATCTCAGCGTGGGGGCGCTTTGCTCCTGTGCCTCAGCCAACCCTCTTCCTGCAGCACATGGAGCCTGGTTACAGCAGCACACTGGGAGCTGGGAGGAGAACAGGCAGTTTGCATGGAGAGTTTACCCACAGCAGGACAATGTGTCCTGCAAGAAAGTGTATGTGCAGTGGCATGTGCTGTGGCACAGATGTGTGTCACTACTGTTTGTGCCACTGCAAGCGCACACCCCTGCTTGTCTTGATGAGGCCTTAGAAGATAATGGAAGGACTTATGACTTGGTAGTCTACAGTAGCTGGGACTTGGTGACCCAGGAGATTCCTCCCACTCCTGTGTCCTACATTCTTTATGAAATATAAATGTTAAAAAGCAGATCTAGAATCTATAAGCAGCCATGCTGCTTTTAGGGACTGAAAAATGGCCACAAATGTCACCAGAGTTAATGTTTTAAATGAGGCCATGTCTCTTTCTAAGAACAAGTGTAAAAACTTGGCTCCACTTAAGTTAATGCAAAATTTTCATATAGTCAAGACTTCATCCATTGCAATACCTATACTGAGGGAGCATGAAGAAGGTGATTAACATATGAAACAAAAGGAGAAATGACTGAAATGCATGAAGGCCACAGCTCAGTAGATATAAAGTCAAGAATTTAAGTTATATGGAAATAGCGACTAAATATATAATAACAATAAATAACCAGTATTTCCAATTTAAAACCAATATTTCCATTTTCTTCTGCAACATTACCCATGCCATTGCAACTAGAGTATCATGGAGGGAAGCAGAATGTGTAAGGAGCTGATAAGACTTCTCTAAGTCTACAGAGGGGAGTGAGCATCAGAGTTTGAATTTGAAGTAAGAAACCCATTTTTCTGTGTTTACTCTACTTGACTACACTTTCCTTAGGGTATAGGCAAAGTGATTTAATTAGTAGAAATCAAACTGGCTGCTTAGAAGAAAGCTGATTCACTTTTAGTCAGGTAGCTGGAGTAGAATTTGAACAGGGTGGATAAAAATCTGTGTATTTAAAAAAAAATAAAATCAGACTATTTAAATTCATTTATTTTTATGTAATTATATTTATGATCTTTAAGATAATTTTTAAACAAAATGAACCTATATAAAGATATCATAATAGAATAGGGATTATAACTTCTAATTACATGAATGTGTCTCAAATAGTATATAATCTTTTTAGAAAAGTTTTATAAATAGGCCACAACAGGCCATGAACTATATTAGGGGCTCAATGTTATGGGGTTCCCAGAGGCTCCTCTATAGATTAGTAAAGATTAGAGAAAACGACTCTACCCAATGAGACTCAATGCTCAGTCTAGAAGATCCCATTAAGCATCTCTGTGATGCTTAGTTTCAGTTCTCAAACTGTAGATTTGTCTCTCCAGAGAGAACATCCTGGTTAACAGTAGTATATGGAGATGGAAGAGAACAGACCTGATAATCTACCCATCAGCCCTATTGTCTCTCTGCAAGTTTGTGTACACAGAGTCTAGCCCTTACCTTTCTCCAAAAGAGTAGTTTCAGGAAGTTAATGAACAGTGGATTTTTGAGGGTGGAGTAGATCTGGGCAAGGAGGAGGAGTCTGGAGATAAATGCAAGGAGTGAGGGGTATTAGAAACAAAAGAGAAAAATGTTGAGCAGAATATTCTAGAAGTCTTGAGGGATACGTTTTTGAGTATAGTCTCTCCATTGATTTGAGATCTAATGAGGAAATGATAAGTTTTCCCTTCTAACATATCATGGCAGCAGACTTGCCAGGCTGTATAATGGAGACAAAAAATCAAAGATGAGAAGAAATCTTGAAGATAGCCCCAAGCTAATCATATATGGCTGCAGCCCTGATTTGCTTTCCTAATAGTGTGGCAAAAATATCCCCCAAATATTTATGATTAATCTAGTGAATTAGAGAGAGTTCACCTCCCAATGCCTTCATAAGTATCTGCTTCAATTAGTTTTGGCAAATAAAGTAACAAAATTATGATTCAGTTATCTGATGTAGCTACAAAATTAATCTGAAAAAATATCACAATAAATCACTGCTTTACAATGTGTAATGTGTACCTTCTAAAGATGAAACCTACATCTGTCTCTGAGTTTTGAATAATATGTATTAAAGTTATATCAAAAACAAGAATATACTTTTTCTAGAAAACAATAATTAGATTGAGAATTGCTGGTCAGTGATTTAAACCACGATTTAAATCAAATTGATTTAAATCGAACCCACCCTGAATTTAAGGCAGCTGCAATAATATGAATAACAATCTGATAATTGCTGCTCATCCTAAAAGGGTCTAAGGTAATTTGAGGGTTTTTTTTTAAATAGAAGGATCTATGGGCATGTTTTTTTTTCTAAGCTCCCTAGAAGCAGCTCTGTGTAGCTGAAAGGAGAATCAGGAATGCTACATGATCATAATGAAAAGTCAGACTTCCAGCTATTGCTGTTAGCTTACATTTTCATAAGAAGAAAAGCTGCTGTAGGTTGGTGCCTGATTTTTCCAACCTGTATCATGCCAGTTGGCCATCTGTTTGTCCCTTTTACAGTTCCCCACTGACTTGAACACTGTACAGTTCATCTTGAACATCCTCCATAATTCAAATGGCTCTTGAGAGTCTCTGCTCCAACTTTGCTGTGGCAGACTATGGCCTTCAGTAGCTTCTGGCCCTTAAGCTGTACACAGTATTCCCTGGCTGACAGCTCCCTTGCATTTCATCTTTGTACTTTTCTTCTCCGCACCTGCTTATATATGGAACTCCTTCTGTGATATATCTCTTTCTTAAAAGGTATTTTTATCCCTAGGTATTTCAAGATTTAGTCTATTTGAAACTAACTCGAAAGAATGTTAGGCGGTGTTAAAGTTAGTATGTACTGTGAATGGTCACATTAAGATTTCAAGATTAGGCTTTATTTTTCTTATTGATCTTTTATAAATGGTGTTATTTTTATATCTGTGCCTAATTTCTGGTTTCATTTATTTATTTCTGGTTTGATTTCAGCAGAACATCTCTCAACTACAGTAGAAGTTGAGTGCATACAGGGCTTGTCGAATTAGAATTTAAGCTCCTTTAAGAAGGTATATTTTTTCATTTGGAGTTAACATTACACTACATTTGTAGTAATTTTCAGTAATTGTTATCCGTAATATAAGACAGTCCATACTTAGTTTCTTTCTAGGGAGAGATAGGAGGTAGACCTGCTGGAGTTCTCTGGGTTAAGGTAAAGGGTCATGGTGTGTGTCTAATATAAACTAAATCAGGAAGAGGAGGCTTTTTAAAAACTAACCAAAGTGTGTAAATAACAAGATCTAGTGCTTATACTAGACTTTAATTACTTTGATATCTGCTGGGAAGGAACACAGTGCACAGACAGTTATGCAAATTTTTGCATTGTGTTGGGGATGGCATTTTGGTACAGATGATTTAATAACTAGGAGGTAAACAGTTTTCAATTTGTTGTTTACTATTAGGATGAAATTGGTTGAGAATCTGAAAGTGGAAGGCATTTGGGGTGACAGTGATCATGAAATGACAGATTCATGATCCTAAGGAAACTATGAAAGAAGAGCAGCAGAATAAAAGCATTGGGCTGAAGAAAAGCAGCCATTCACAAATTAGCAACTGGTGGGCAGAATCCAAGGGGAGGCAAGTCTAAGGGAAAAAGGAGTCTAGGGCAACTGGTTGTACATTTAAAGAGACCATATCAAGGGCCGAAGAACATGCTATCTTGATGTAAAAGAGGAATAGGAAGTGACTGACTTGACTAAAAAGTGAGCTGTCTGGTGACTTGAAACACAACCTCACGAACAGTAGAAACTTGGCTATGTTACCAAGGATAGGAGTGGACAGTACGTGAACAGTATATCAGGAACGTCAAAACATAAATTGAAATACAGCTGGTAGAGAACATATAAGATGAGAAAAAGCAATCTATAATTTCATTTGAAATGAGAGGAAGACCAATGAAAATATAGGTCCCTGGCTGAATGGGGACAGAACGCTAATCATTGATGATGTGGAGAAGGCTGAAGTGTTCACTGCCTTTTTACTTAAGTCTTCTCAAATAAGGTCAGCTATCTCTTGATAAGCACAGTTGACATGAGTGATTGTGCGACTTTACTGTGTTGGGGCATGGGGGTGTGGGGAAGGGGAACTGCAGGCCTGCTAGGCCCTGCTATGGCCACGAAGTGTGGAAGGACACACTCCAACCTGCCAGACATCTGACTCCCCAGGTACTTCTGCACTTTTGCCTGTGCTGCTACATCTTCCTTCTTTCCACACCAGCTTGTCCCTCACCCTCTGATGCCTCCATTTCCATTTTCACTGACTGGCTTTCTTGCTTGCATTGCATGCCAGGCCAGCCTCTGGCTTCTTTACTATTCCTTCCATCCAGGAATAGCACACAAACCACCTGAAGGTGCTTCCTCAGCCTGACAAAGGGTTTTTCAACCCAAAAGCTGGCATCCCAGGCAGCTAAGCTAACTCCACTGCAACCAGCAAGCCTCAGGCCTATCAAAGATGTGAGAGATCTGGGCTTTCCCCAGGAAGGACTCTGTGCATGCGTGTGGTAGCTGGAGGTTATGGTACCTCCTACCCGCCTTCCACAAGGGAATACTCGGTCCTGGCATTTATGGGGCTACCACGTTGCCAGTATTCCCACCAGGCCTCCTTACCATGGCAGAGTGCAGTTTTAATGGTCATGCCCAGGACCTATGGCCTCCACCTTCCCGAGAGCCCCAGCCCATACCTCCAAGTTCATCCTGGCATGGGAGCTCAGCAGGGACATGTTCTTCCCCTGCTGGCTGGTGATGCAGTGAGTGCCCCCTCTAGTTCTGAGAGCGGGGCAGTAACACCAACTGGTATAAAAACAATAAAATGGAAATAGGTGCAGATGGAGTGAGGAGGATGGGACTCAGTCCGTCTGCAGGTGGAGCTTGGGGAACCCCAGCAGCAGGAAGTTCACCTTCCAGAACACCAGCTGCTTCACCAAACCAGGATCCAAGCAGGTGCAGTGGGGTGTCATAACATCCCCAGCAATGCTGAACACCTTCTCGCTCGGAACGCTGGTCAGTGGACAGAACAGGTGTTGCCGGGCAACCATGGCTGGATCCGGCCACATCTGACTACAGCTTGCCCAGTACGCCAAGGGGTCACAGTCCAGTGGCCCCACGTTCTCAGCAAGATAGGTAGCCACTGAAGCCTCAGTGTTACCTGCCCAAGGATGGCATCTGGTGGGTATGGACCCCAGCATTGAAGGCATGCCCTTGGCCCACATTGGCAGCGGCTGCTGTGGAGGAGACTGGCTGGGCCTGGTGCCAGTACCGATGCTGGTACTGGGAATGCTGGCACGGGAAAGTGGATCCCCCTCTTCCACGTCCCCTTGCCTCTGCCCTTATGCCTCCCTGACTCTCTTGACCAGCACCTGTGTCCAGTGATCGAGGGTTTTGGTGCTGCCAGAGCACATGCTCCCCTTCACCATCAGGTTGCACATGGCTGCCAGCACGTGGACTGTATTGGACCACAAGGGATCCAGCTGTCTCCTGATGCCCTCCTTCAGCTGCCTTACCAGTGCCTGAATGTCTGGTGACAGTGGCTTGCCCCAGCTAGGAACACTGATCCCCTGGAACTTTTCCAGTTTGTTCTCAAGTTCCCTCACTATGGGGATCACCTGGCTAAGGAGGGCATCAGCAGTGTTGAGGGTCTTGGTGGCCTCGAGGAAGAGCTTGAGGACCACCAAGATCTGGGAGATGATACCCCACTCAGCTCTGTTAAGGGGACTGCTGATCCCGATTTCCCCAAGCAAGGCCATCTCATGGATGGCCTCCTATTGCTCCACCAGCCTTTCCAGCATCAGGTATGTGGAGTTCCACCAAGTGTCCACATCCTGCATGATTTTGTGCTGCGGGATGCCTTTCTCTGCCTGTTTGTCCCACAGCATCTTGCACCCCTTGATGCTCTGGTGGAATTAGCCCGCCACCTTCCTGCATTTTGAAATGAGCTGGGTGGTAGTGACGGGCAGCCATGTCCCCCTCCCTGACTTGGGTGCAACCTGTGTGCCATCAGCAGATGCCAAGAAAGTTGGCCTCATGTATGGCCGTGACCATATTGGCCCTATTGTCGGTGACCATGAACCCATGGGTGAGCTCACCCTGCCCAATGAGCCACCCTTGTACCATGTGGTTCATAGCCACCATGATTTCCCTTGCCATGTGGGACTCATCCAGCACCTCGGCGTGGAGGAGAGAGCCCACCAATGGTCTGACTGATTGTACCAGTGCCCTGTGAGAGAGAGGTAGGTGTGATCCCCACCCCAGCTGCTCCAGATGTCGGAGGTGACGTGCGAAGCTACCTGTGGCCCTGCCTTGCACAGCTCCTCCCTTAAGTACTCCCTGCATGCTTCATACAGGGAGGGCACCACCGTTCTGCTAAAGGTGGTACATGTGGGCACTGGGTAAGATGGGGCCATGAGCGCCATAAGCTGCCTGAACCCTGGCTCCTCAACTAAGGAGAAGGGCTGGCTATCCAATGCTCTGGGTGATCTTGCTCGCCTTAGGAATGCACCCCACTTTGTCTGTGGCTTTCTTCCACTGCTCCAGGTTGGCTTGCCTCTGCTTTGGGGGGATGGGGGGCTTCTGAGTGAGTGGGGGACTTTCCTTTGGGTATGTTCCCACTGTTGTCAGGTTGAGGATGAAGAGGGGCAAGGGGGTGCTGCCTCCTGAGATGCAGCAGCATCCCCGTGGTGGTGAAATGTTTCACCTCCTTACCCCAGGTGATCTGCCTTTGGGAGTGCTGGCAGATAGCAAACTTGGAATCATCTGCCACCTCAAAAGTAATCCCACATTACACTACTCCCTGCTTCTGGGTTGAGGTTGGGGATCCTCAATGCTGTGATGCTGGGGTGCATGGAGTGTCCCACAGGAGTGTGGGGGGCCCCCCATGTGCTTGGCAGCAAACCTGGAAGTGGACCGGAAGTAATTCTGGTCTGCCAGGGAGTGTGCTGTGATTGGCTGCGAGGGGACCCTGGCTGTCCCCCCAGACCCAAAAGGCACCAGTCGTTGAGCTGGGGGGGGGGGTGCAGGGCCCCCCCAGCGCTCTCCCCAGCAGATCCAGAAGTGGACTGGGAGTGGACCCCTTCTTCCCCAGAATTTCCTTAGCTATGGCACTCAGCACTGCCAAATCCAGCTCCTCCTCTGGCATTGGAATTATTTGAAAAAAACTTTGAATGACATTCAGAGGTATTCCTAGTGAAGCATGCTGCTGTGCAACCGTGGACATATTTTCTGTCACTGTTTATCTTTAAAAATGCAAAGGGGTTGATGTGCAGGAAACAGAATGGGCAAGGTTAATAGCTTGAAAATGAAAGCTACAGGCTCTGATTTGAGATTCTGGAAAGGGGAAAAATATCTTCTCTTAAAACAAAAATTATACATCTCCCTCTTTTTCCAAAGATGCAGTGTGATGGTATAGGTTCAGAGCACTTGTTTTCTTTTTATTTTGCAACTGTTTTAAATTGCTTGCTTTCTCAACTGCTTTGCAGACAAGAGTAACATCTCAGATTAATCACAGAGTAAAACTAATTAGAACAGATTTCAGTTTATTTTTCTGTCCCTTTATCTTAGTCAATTTGTTCATTTCCATTATTGTTCCAAAATTTTGGTTCTGTTCAAAATTCACACTGATTTGAGAATTCATTTATAAATTTTCATAGCATTTTTCAACAGAACCAGTGTCATTTTATACAAAAATAATCTTTTTCATTTGTAGCAACAAGTGTGGATTTTTTTGTCAGCATGAGTTAAATGAGTTAGCCTGACTTAAATGAACTTGAATATTCCTATAACATGACATTTTGCTCTGGATTTCTTAACAGCTGATCAGTAGTCTGTAGGCATATACTGAATTGACTGATTACTCACTACAGCTGGTGGACCAACTAAAGTAGCCTTAATTTGTATCTGCCTTGCTGATACTATCTAAAAAAGAACCATATTCTTTTTGTATAACACAATAGAGGGAAGAATATTTTTACTTACATTTCCTGCATCATTTTTGATAAAAGATACAAAAAAAATCTTGTTCAAGATTCATATTGTTATATTTGTTTGTGTCCATTCACCTTGTGGTATAGTAAATACATGAGGTAAATGCCCAGTTTGCTGCCTATAGTTAAAAAGAAAAAAGTTTGCAAACATTATTTAATCCTTTTCAGGTGCAAAAGGAGCATTTTGCTATAAATGCTGCATACATCTGTATATAAAATGCATTTAAAAATATTAGTAATTAGAAAAACATAAATAATGTGCTTCCTATTTATAGATGGCTTTACCAACAACTCGATGTGTGTGATATGGGGGGGGATGAGACGAAAAAGGAAAAGCACATTTCAGGGCTATAATAAACATGTAAAAAAGTTGTCATAGTGTAGTAAAAACTGGGACTTGGGCCAAGTGACCCTTGAAGTCCCTTCCAACCCTATGATTCTGTTCTCTGTAAGACTGAAACTTAAGTAAGTTTAAATGTTATGTTTGTCTGGATAAGATGTTCACTTTTCCAGAATGATGGAACTTGTATAAACAGACTAATTAAAGAGACCATACAAGTCTTTTTTTTACCAATCAAATCTTATGAAGCTTAAATTAATCATAAAATACTTTAATACTATACTATTATTTTATTATACTGTTATATCAGGTTGAATTTGATTCTGTTGATAAGAGCAAATAGTCCAATCAAATGAGGATTAACTATAATGAAGGAAGACCATGGTGAAGCAAAGTCAAATGAATGTATGTTCAGTGTTTATCATAAAATACATCCAGAACAATGTTATTGGAAAATTACCTGTTGTCTGAAAAATAGGCAGGTGTCTGCATGAAAAGATTGGAATAGCAATACTATAACTTATTTTAGCAAAAGACGTATTTAAACATCCTAAAAACTGCGACAAAACGTCCTAGTTTTTTATTTTGATTTACTTCATGACTAAAGAAAATAAATGAACAGGAAACAGTCTTGACCCACCTGTTCATCCCAGTTATAAAGCAGGATTGTTCCAGGATAGCCAGTTCCAAGCTGTTTTTAAATATGGATCCACTTTGCCATTTTTCTTTCACTTCTGGTTGACCATTCAAGTGTTCACAAGTCAAGTTTTTATTTGCAACCAGGGAGACATGTGGGTATGGGTGTACATGTGCACACACACGCATGCTTGTGATTTTTAAAAAAATGATTGCCATTACAGCCATGGACAGACATACATTTGTTGTGCTATAAGTGCTGCAGAATTGTAGCTAGGCTCAGACAGGTATGCAGAGCCCCGTGGCTGGAGGGCTGTAAAGTTACAACAAAGGAAGTTGCTCAGCTTAGCAGATTTGCTGCTGTAAAGTCACCACAAAGGAAGTTGCTCAGCTTAGCAGATTTGCTTCTCCCTATGTCTCCCAGTTCATGGGAGCCCATTCATGCTCACTGACAGCCTGCTGCCCTCTCGCAGAATGTGGGCAGCACAACTGCAACTCAGCCAGGACTAGGCTTATTGTCAGCTTGTTCCCAGCTCAGGTACCCTCACTCACAGACAATTACAACCCAGCTGGGACCAGGCTGTCAGTGAATACAGGACTGGGACCACTCATTGACAGTCTGGTCCCCAAGGAAAGTGGGTAGCCAGTGAGTGGGCGGGCTACTCTTGCCTGGGTCTGTGCTCAATGACAGTTCACCCTACTCTTTCTCGCTCCCCATTGTGGGATCCTGGGGACTAAGAGACTGCGCCCCCTCTAGCGCTATTGTGTACTGGACAGATATTAAATGTGCTGCTACAGAAAGTAGCACTACAGAGAAACAAACATCACCAAATGAAACGAAGTGCAGCTGCTACATTGTACAAATACACCTCGCCCTTATCCTGTATGAGGCAGGGGCTGAATCCTAAGGGACAACAGTCGGCGTGTTCGCTGCTTAGAGATACATCTGAGAAATTTCCCAGCTTTCCCCACTTATAGAGATGCAACTTGGGGACTCTCCAGTGTGTGTCTCTGTAACTGAAGAAATCTGGGATTCCTGCTTACAGAGATGTGCCCTGGGGAAAGTCAGGCAGGCACTTCTGGTGGAAAATCTTGGAGCGTGCAGGAACAGGCTGTCCATGCTCACCCACCAAAAAGCAAACATACTTCTGCTACATTAAAGCTGCAGAAATCTGCTTCATCGCACCCACAGATTTTGGACGTTTGTGGCGTGACAAGGGGTATGGATGTCTGCTTGACTTTTGTGCTGCCGTAAAAAGTTTTCTTTTATCCTTTCCTTTGTAATTAAAAGGTAAGTAAGGTGCGTTTTTAAAAGAAAATCAAATCCTTGTTATATTTAGTTATTTACTGCATAGAGCCATTCTTTTGGACACTTGAAGTTACAAGATTCATTGTAATATAGCTGCTATGCTATATAAAAAAAATTGTTGTTTGTTTCTGCAGTCTGATAATAGAAGGCTTTATTCCACGAATGAAAGCTTCTAATTTTGTTCTTGGCAAAACCTTCTGGAGCCATAAATGAAGTGATCAAGTATATTGACTAGATAAGGAACAAAACTGCACTGCCAAGGAATTGGACCCAATGATTTCGGGTTTCTTATGTCTTTCATTTCTAGAAGCATTATACATCTGTTTGGACAATTTAATGGTATTAAGCCAAAGTCTTTCACTTCTGTAATAGAATAGATTTGCATTAGGAAATGATTTTTTACTTTACTTTTTTGCTGACTGTCTGGTTTTAGTCTGGCCTGTATTTGTGCACAGGTACACACTACTGTGTGTATGGTTTTGTGTACTAGCAGCTGCCTATACAGTTGGAGGATTTTGACTTAGACTTGGTAACTTTTAAATACAAGACTCAGAAATTAGATTCTTTTTGCATGTGGAGATTGAGTCACCTATTCTCGCAGTTCTACAGACCAAAGATTTTGTTGCAGATATGTAGTGTGGATGAAGTTGTAGAAAACAGAGCATCTACTTTCCATATTCACACATCCTATTTGCATAGTGTTTCTTTTTTCTAACTGCACTTGAAGCTGCTCCATCTGTTTTGAAAACTGCATGTTTTGTGGATACAGCTTTGTATATGTCTGACCCTTGGCTATTTTCCAGTATCCTCTTACTGCAGTGTACAGGTCTCGTTTACTCCGATATAAATGTTGGCATAGGATGATTATTGTCCTGTATTTATGAACGTAATTGCAACATTCAACATGAATCTCTTTTTTTGGATCCATCTATGAACAATGCCTTCTCTTTATAGAAGCTTGTGGTGAAAAAGCTTCATACTGTGTACTTTTCTAAGAATGGTGACTGTGTCGTGTGATCTTGCATGATTGACGTTATGTGCCCCATACACAAGCGTAGAGGCTGCTCCAACCCTGTGAACTGTGGAAGTAATTTCAGGTGGGTGAGCACAGTGTGTGCAAGTAGAGATCTATTGTCTTTTATAGTGCAGTAATTTCAGTATTTTTTTCTGATAAAAAATAATGAAAATATTTAGGATCTCCTAATATGACTTCCTTTCCATCCAGATGTTTCTTACTTTTACTATTTACTTCAAAATGAAGTAGAGCATACCATTTGTTGCTGACTTCTGCACTTAAAAATAATCATGTGGCTGACTTATGACCATGTTCTTCAGTATATTACCTTTTGTATTCCAGGTTTTGGTACACTTTTTATTTGGTCAGCATATTTTTTAATACAATGGATTTGTATTATTTTTGTTATATACAATATTTAAGATTTTTGATGGTTTTATATTTGTGACAGAACCGTGCAGATTTTAAAAAGCTAAATCTAAGAGGTGTAAAATAACTTAAGGCAGAAATGTCTATGGGTTCGTTCCGGCCTGTGGATTCATTATAATTTGGCCCCACAAACTACATGTGGCACATGGGCTAAGCGTGGCACCACAGGCACTGAATGCAGTAGAGGGTCAGTTTAGGGCATGCGCTCCATGTGGCACCTGCACCAGACTGAACCTGCGCACTGGCTCTGGCACTAGTTTGGATTGGAGCCAGCACACAAAGCCAGTCTGGGGCTTGTGCCCCATGTCTGCAGTGCATGGGCTGGACCATTTATATATTTATATTTAAATTTGGCATTTATAGTAGTATATTAGCTATATTATCTTTAAGCTTCAAGATGACTCTCATCAACTTTATTTCAGTTACAATATTTTGATAGCATTTTTGCCTACTGATAATTCCCAGGTAAGATAGTTGTAAATCATCAAAGGACTTGTGTATTCCAGCTGTCAACATTGTAAAATGTTTCTTATTTTCTTTGACATACTAGCTTAACAGTTATAAGAATTTTCAGTGATGGACGACAGTATTTGTCCATACAGATTTATTTCAGTAGCAGTAGCTTTTACCAGTGAAGTATTGTTGACTTGCCTGAGGGATTTTGTGGAATTGGATAGGGTGGACTTTTATTGGGTTTGTCACTTCTTTTGTGAGATCTCCCATGGTACATTATTTGGAAGATGTTCACACATAGTCACATACATGCAATTTCACCAGTGTGAGCATGAAAAGTTGGAGATACAGTAACTTACAGTTTGATATTAAGTTCTAATTCTCTTTTTAATTGAACCCCGGTTCTAAAGTCTCGGTCTTCCCAGTTTTTGATTAGGAAGGATCAGTGTGATTGTGTGATTTGGCTGTGGTCTAACATTTTATAAGAGTGTATTGGATCTTGTTGGCAGGTGAATTCATTTAGAGGAAGGGGGGTAGAAATCTTTACCTTTTGCTAATGTTTATATTACCTTTCTCAGAATAGCTTAGAACTACATTGTTTCAGCTGGAATTTGTAGGTAGCATTGGAGCTAATGCGATCTTCCTTGTAGGTCGTTGAGGAACTTGTCACCATTCCTATCCAACACAGATCGTGCAAAGATCATGCCTTTCTCATCTCTTGTGTTTTGAGTAGGGCTGTCCTTGAAATCCATTACAGAAGCTCCAACTGCTGATGTGTTAGCCTGCCCTTTTTCTGAGGAGGGGGATCTGTTAGGGAATAAGTGCTAATTATGTTTCCTGTCAAAAGGAAGAAAGGAGAGCAGCAGAGTATGGACCATGGACTTCAGAAAAGCAGACGGTGATATAGGGAACTGAAGGGCAGGATCCCCTGGGAGGGCAGTCTGAAGGGGAAAGGAGTCCAGGAGAGCTGGTTGTATTTTAAAGAAACCTTACTGAGGCTCAGGAACAAATAATCCAAATGTGTAGGAAGAATAACAGATATGGCAGGTGACCAGCTTGGCTTAGCAGAGAACTCTTCAGTGAGCTAAAACACAAAAAGCAAGCTTACAAGAAGTGGAAGCTTGGACAGATGACTAGGGAGGAGGATAAGAGCATTGCTTGGGTATACAGGGATGAAATCAGGAAGGCCAAAGTGCAATTGGAGTTGCAGCTGGCAAGGGACATGAAGGGTAACAAGAAGGGTCTCTACTAGTATGTTAGCAACAAGAGGAAAGTCAGGGAGAGTGTGGATCCCTTAATGAATGGGGGCAACAACCTAGTGACACATGATGAGGAAAAGTGGAAGTACTCAATGACTTTTTTACCTTGGTCTTCACAGGCAAGGTCAGTTTCTAGACTACTGTATGTGGCTACAGATTTTTGGGAGGAAGTGAACAGCCCTCTGGTGAAAGAACAGGTTAGGGACTGTTTAGAATAGCTGGACATGTACAAGTCCAGGCAGCTCTACTTGAAGTTGCTGAGGGAGTTGCCTGATGTGATTGTAGAGCTGCTGGCCATTATCTTTGAAAACTTGTGGTGATTGGGGTAGGTCCCGGAAAGCTGGAAATGGGCAAATATAGTGTCCTTCTTTAAGAAAGGGAAGAAGGAGGATCTAGGGAACTACAGACCAGTCAGCCTCACTGCAGTCCCTGGAAAAATCATGAAGCAGGTCCTCAAGGAATCCATTTCTAAGCACTTGGAGGACAAGAAAGTGATTGGGAACAGTCAGCATGGATTTATCAGGGGCAAGACATGACCAACCTGGTTGCCTTCTATGATGAGATGAACAGCTCTAAGGATGCGGGGAAAGCAGTGAACATGATATCCTTGACTTTAGCAGGGCTTTTGGTACAGTCTCCCACAGAATTGTTGCAAGCAAGCTGAGGAAGTATGGGTTGGATGAATGGACTGTAAGGTGGATAGAAAGCTGGGTGGATCATCAGGCTCAATGAGTAGCGATCAATGGCTCAAGGTCTAGTTGGCAGATGGTGTCAAGTAGAGTGCCCCCAGGGGTTGATTCTGGGGCTGGTTTTGTTTAATATCTTAATTAACTACCTGGAAGGTGGGATGGAGTATACCCTCAACAAGTTTGCAGGTGACACCAAGCAAGAGGGGGAAGTAGTAGATATGCTGGAGGGTAGGGCTAGGATTCGAAGTGACCTAAATGAATTGGAAGATTGGGCTAAAAGAAATCTCATGAGGTTCAACAAGGACAAGTGCAAAGTCTTGCACACTTAGGATGGAAGAATCCTGTGCACTGCTATATACTTGGGACCAACCGGCTAAGCAGCAGCTCTGGACCTGGGGGGTTACAGTGGACAGTAAACTGGATACAAGTCAGCAGTGTGCCCTTGTTGCCAAGAAGGCTAACAGCATACTGGAGCATTGCCTGCAGATTGAGGGAAGTACTTTTCCCCCCTTGCTCATCATATATTCTATTTTCTGTTTTAATGGAAAAATGCGGCGTTTCCCTTTTAAATGGCAGTAAACCGGGAAACTGCTGGTTTCCTCTTGCAGGCTGGCAGAGTTTCTTCCTGTAAGGAGCTTCTTGGGGCTGGGGAGAGTGGGAGAAGGGTGATCAGAGGCAGGGGGCCATGTGCATGTGTATGCACATGCATGCATGTGGCTGCAGCCAGACAATGTGGTGGAGGGCAGCTCCCGCACCTCCCTTCAGGTAAGTCTATATGGGGAGCATAGGCATGTGGGGGGGGGCAATGTTACATCTCAGCTCTGTGTTCTTGGGAAACCCTGCCATAGGACGCAGTCTGTCTGACTCACAAAGAATTCCCGCTCCCCCCCTCCCCTCCTCTACATAAACAAAACTGATTAAGATGCAGTGAGAGACGCACCTAAGACCCTCCAGATAAGGGTGACAAGAGTGAAACAACTGCCCTAGGTCTCATTTGCATCTGAGATGGAACCAGATGACCATTCATTTACACGAGAGATGGAGAACAGAAAGCATGAAGCAGAGACTGCAGTGAATTCTGGGACCAGAGAAGCAGGGGAGCACTGCATGATGGGGCATCTGTGCTGCACATGCTAGTCAACCCATGTTCACACACACCCAGCTCAGCATTTATCAGACCAGTTCTAATCTGAATTTACAAAGGACTCTCCCCCCACGACACACACCCCTCTAAGTTTAATAGGCATCTCGGGCCGTACATTCCCCGGTCCCACTATGGGAGGCCTATTTAAACTTGATTGACTAAAACTTGATTGCCGGGTTAGGGAATGCTGAGGCAAGGGACCGAGTCAGAGGGGGTATGGGCAACATTTGAACAATGGTAGAGGGGTTCATCACAGCCATTGGAGCCCTAATCACAGGTGTTGCCATACTTTTCCCGAGACGACTGGTGGAAGTCCTCTCCACAAAAGGTTATGAGCACCCCAGTAATTGTCTTAAGTCTGTTAAAAGTAAGATCTGTTATAGTAAGATCTGGAAAAGTCATGCTAAGCTGAGGCTTGTTCACAACAGAAGAAGAAAACCCCTGTGCTGACACCATCCCCTGTCGTTCTTGGGACGCTGGAAGAACAGATCGTCTCTCTCTTCAAGGATTGTGCTACGGACTGTGCCTGTCAGCTTTGCAGCCTGAGTACCGTGGACTAGGTGAGATCCCAGCGTTCTCTGTCTTCTTTCTAGGCATAAACTTCTGAACCTGAACTGTATCAGTTAAGCTTGAGCTAAGTTTCCCCAAATACTTAGTGAAACCAGGGTAGTATTGTCATTGTTTGTGTTTGTTTTTCTTTTGCATGTCTATTACTACTAGTACTATTATATATTTCATATGCTTAGCAATAAATAACTTTTATAGTCAAACTGGTAGTAGTTGTGTATATTTTTCCTTCTCTGCTTCTCTTTCTTCCCGTGCTCTGCAGCAACGCTTCTTTTACCTATGCTAAAGGTCCCTGTGAAGCCCAAATTATTGTGGGGTCTGCTCATCAAGAGGCCAAAGATTGGGACGTGCTGAGTTTGAAACACATAAGGGGATCAGCTTGTATAGGCTGATTGACCCAGTTTGACTCAAACGTGCCCTTACGAACTGAATGCTAGCCCATGAGGGTGTCAGCTGGACACCCAGCCGGATTCAGAGGGATTCTGTTTACCTGTGTGCTTGTGTCTGACTGCAGTTTATTGTTGCTCTTATGAACTGATTCTTGGCATATAAGGGCGTCAGCCTGTCAATGCTGATCAGCCCGGCCGGGTCAGGCGTGTCACGTTAATTTGTGTGTGTTTGTGTGTACGACTGATTTGGTGACTGGAGGAACCCAGCCCATTGAGACCGGGTCCTGCAAGATAGCTCCACTGGGGGTGGGGACTTGCAGAAGGGAGATATACAGCTCCGTATAGAAACACAGGTAACACAAGCAGCACATTGACAGAATTACCAAGACCCTAGAAACGTATCCCTAATAAATGAGCACCCCACAAAGTAATGGGCAAATCTGGTAACAGCAAGGAGGAGCACAGTGTCCCCCTCCCCCGCTGATTTCTGCACCTACAGTGGGGCATGGGGCTGCAGCCTGGCCAGACTGGCACTGAGCAGGACTCGCCTCCACAGTCCAGTGGGTAGTTGAAATCTCCCATTGCAACTATGCACTGGGAGCGTGCAGCCTCAGCCAGTTCCCTGGCGAATTCCTGGTCAAGCTCATGATCCTGGCTAGGAGGTCTGTAGCAGACTCCCACCATTGTGTCTCCTGTGGCTTGTTTGCCATGGATTTTGACCAAGAGAGTCTTGAGTCATCTACCCCGAGGACCAGTATCAGCTTACAGGGATGCGTAGCTTTCCTTGACAGAGAGAGCCCCTCCCCTTGCCTTTTTTTTGTACATGATCTCTCCTGTACAAGGTATAGCTGTCTATACCTGTGGCCCAGTCATAGGTGGATTCCCACCAGATCTCTGTTATCCTTATGAGATCGTAATCCTTTTTGTTTATCAAGAGGACCAGTTCCTCCTGTTTGTTCCCCAAGCTCCTGGTATCGGTGTACAGGCACGTAAGTGTCTCACTGGGGGCCCTTGCCTTCCCTACAGATTGTTCTGGGGCTGGGGTAGGGGTGGGTTCCCTTGAGTGCCTTAGCCTCTTGGGTTTACAAAAGCTGCCCAGTGGGTTTGCAGTGGCAGTAGTCCCCCCATTCCCTGGCGGGGTCAGTTTACAGCCCAGTCAAGCAGGTCAGCCAGTCTGGCTGCGAAGAGCCTCCTCCTCAGTGGAGTGAGGTGGATGCCATCTCTTCCCAGCAGCCTACTGCCTCTCACCAAAGAGTGGACTGTGACCATGGAAGCCGAAGCCTTCGTGATGACACCAGTGCTGTAGTCTTTGGTTGATTACCTCAATCTGTCTCTTCCCTCCTTAGCCCGTGACCCACAACCAAGAGGAGTGAGGAAAAGATCACCTGTGCTCCCAACTCCCCAAGCCCCACTCCCAGAGCCCTGTAGTCTCTCATGACCTGGCTGGGATTGCTCCAAGACATGTTGTTCGTGCCCACATGGATAAGGAGCATAGGGTAGTGGTTGGAGGGCTGGATAATCTTTGGGATCCTCTCCGCTATATCCCAGATATGGGCCCCCTGGAAGTAGCGGACCACCCGGGCTGAGGGGTTGGGATGGCAGATTGCACCTTCAGCCCCCCTCAGTCGGGAGTCTCCCACGACGACCACTCTGTGTTGTCTTAGGAAGAGTAGGGATGGGTGATCCTCCCTTGCCTGCAGGAGCTGGCATCTCTGCAGGCTCTACTGGTGCTCCAAGAGGTTTGTACCTGTTGCGAAGCCCCAGAGGGGAGGGGACCTTGGTGTGGCAGGCCTTGGGGCCCTTGACCATCTTGGTCCAACCCCCTGGCTGGACAGTATGGGAGATCCCTGAGACCTCCCTTGTCCTGAAAGGCGACCTTGGTCTACCCTCTGCTTCTAGTGAGTGAAGGGCCTGGCAGTAGGAGTCTATCTTCTGCTTGACGTCCCTGATGGCACTCAGTCTCTGGACTGTGGCCTGGAGCTCCTCTATCTGGTGCCCCAGAGACTCCAGAGTGCAGCAAACCTCGCAAGGGGAGGCAGCCATGGTCCCGGTCCCATGTGCCTGGAAACGTGCCAGGCAGCTCCCACAGCCGAGAGCCAGAGGCTTGGAGCCCGGAACCATGGGCTCCATCTGGGTGGACACAGTACTCCAGTACACTCATGAGTGCTGAATAGAGCAGAAAAATTACTTCCCTTGATTTGCAAGTGACACTCCTTCTAATACAATCCAGGATGCTGTTGGTTTATATTCAGCTTGTGGTTCACTGTAATCCTCAGGTCCTTCTCTGCAGTACTGCAACCTAGCCAGTTATTCCCTAGTCTGTATTTGTGCATGCAATTATTTTGTCCCAAGTGCAGGACTTTGCACTTGTCCTTGTAAAATTTCATCTGGTTGATTATGCACCTTTTTTCCAGTCTATCCAGATAATTCTGCCCTACCTTCTAGAGTGTCTGCAACTCCATCCAACTTGGTACCACCTGCTAATTTGCTAAGCCCTCACTCAATCCCATAATCCGAAATTTTAGTGAAGATATTGAACAAACTGGACCTAGGACAGACCCGTGGGAAACACCACTTGGCACCTCTCCTAACTAGACGTTGAGCCATTTGTGGACTGTTCGCTGAGTACAGTGATCCAACTAGTTATGTATCCACCTTACAGTACTTTTGTCTAGTCTGTATTTCTTTTACTTTTTAATGATAATCTTGTGAGAGAGAGCGCGAGAGAGAAAGTGAGTGAGTCAAAAGCCTTACTAAAGTTCAAGGTATAGTGCATCCAGTGCTCTCCACCACTCTCTGCAGAACCTGTTACCTTTTATTGTAGAAGGAAATTACATTAGGCAGGCATGACTTGTTTTTGTTGAATCCATTCTGGCTTTTCCTGTTCAGCTTGCTCTCTTTTAGATGCTTCAAAGTGGATTCCTTCAGGACCTGCTCCCTGATCTTCCAGGTATTGAGGTCAGGCTAATTGGTATGTAGTTCCCTGGGTGTTCCTTCTGTGTCCTCCTATTCTGGGTTATTTGTCTTTTTCCCTATCTTTGCTGGCAACTGCACGGGTCACTTGGTAGCTGCCCCTATTTGTGAAGACTAATGTGAAAAAGGCATTAAATACTTCAACCTTCTTTGCATCATCTGCAACTAGATTGCTTTTTGTAAGGGACCTGTGGCTTCTTTGGTCTTCCTTTTACTCTTGATGTACTTGCACAATCCTTTTTTTATTACCTTTTATGTCCTTTGTCAGCTGCATCTCAAAATGTGTGTTGGCTTTCTTAATTTTTCCCCTGTGCAATACACCTGTATTCTTCCTTAGTACTATGATCAAGTTTCCTTTTTTTATAAGAATGTTTTCTTTGTTTCAACTCATTGAAGATTGCTGTCTAGTATGGATAGTTCCTTGTTGTATTTCCCATTCTTCTTTTGCATTGGGATAGTGTGCTCCTATGCTCTTAAGAGGACAGCTCTTCTGGACTCCTTTTCCTTTCAGACTTGCCTCCCAACGGAGTTTGCTTTTCTGAAGTGCAGCATCCTTTTGGTGCTCACCCTACCTTCCCTCCCTTAAGGATCTTGAACTCTATCATTTCATGGTCATTGCCACCCAAGATACCTTCACATTCTCAATCAATTCTTCTCTGTGAGCAAAAAGTCAAGGAAAGTTTCCCCCTTAGTTGGCCTCTCTACCATCTGAATCAAGAAGTTATTCCCAGCATACTCCACAAATTTGCTTGACTCCTTGTGCGCTGCTGCATTTCCCTCCTAGCGGATGTTCTGCTAATTAAAGGCCTCCATGAGAACCAGGTCCTGCAATTTGGAAACTTTGTTCATTTGTTTATAGAAAGCCTTGTCCACCCCTCCTCCACCTAGTTTGGAGGCTCATAGCAGACACCTACCATGACACGTCTGCCTTGTTGTTTTCCGCTCTGACCTTTACCTAGAGCAGGGGTGGGAAAAATATAGCCCAGGGGCTGAATCTGGCCTGCCAGACTATTCTATCTGGCCCATAGGGCCCCTAAAATTTTAGAAAATTATTATCTGACCCTGGCTGCTTGTCAAAGATAAGGCACCAGTGGCAGCAGGACCTAGGGGTGGCAGGACCCAGCAGCCACAGCAGCAAGGCCTGTCTGGCCCTGCCTCACCCTCAGCCCCCAACCGGAAGCTTCTGTCTAGCAGAGGCTTCTGGCCTGGTTACCCTGGGGTTGACCCCGGTCTCCCTGTGCCAAAGAGTGCAACTAGCTAAGAACATGGGGGGCGGGGGGGGGAGGGGGCGGCGATTGCCCCAGTCCTTGGAGCCGGGGTGGGCCAGGCCAGCTCCTGCTGTGTCCTGCCGTTCTGGTGATGCAGCCAGGAACCACATGGTTTGGTACTTGGGTTCACAAGACCCCAGACAGGTGATTGTCCAACCTCCTCTTGAATTTGCCCAAGGTAGGGGTGAGGACCACTTCCCATGGCTTGGCTTCCCCTGCTACTGGAGTGGGCTCCTTGTCATCTGATGCCAGGGCTTCATACCTGTTCTCTAGCTGGACAGCGGCAGATCTGAAAGAGGAGTATTCTGTGTTGCCAGAGGTGATAAGCTGCCAGCTTCCACCTTCTAGAGTACTTGTGTCTTCCAGTGCCTCTTGTAACTTCCTATCTTCCATGATGCTAAAAGTCTCTCTTTGTGTTGAATCAGTGAAGACTTTATGCTCACAGATGCTTCTGAACCTATTCACCTCCTCCTGCTGCCACCTTACCTGATTCCTAAGAGAATCCTGCAGGAGGCACTAGGGCTGTGTGAAGCAGGCCCTATTCAATTCATACTCAGCCCGAATCAGGGATAGTGATTTGATTTGTTAATTCGGATCACTGTCCCTGATTTGATGCGGCCAAATCTGAAGAGTCAATGCTGACTTGGAGAATTGGCGATTCAGACATAGACACAGCTTTAAAAGTTTTTTCTACATACCTCGAGGTACCAGCACAGCTTGTGAATGTTGCAATGCTGGGGCGCGTGGAGTGTCCCACAGGAGTGCAGGGGGGCCCTCCATGTGCTTGGCGGCAAACCTGAAAGTGTACCGGAATTATTTCCGATCCACTTCCGGGTCTGCCGGGGAGCTCATGGCGGGGGCCCCTGCACCCCTCTGACTCAGTTATCGACTGGGGAGGACCCTGGGTACCCCTCCCCAGACCTAGGAGGCACCAGTTGCTGCACCAGGGAGACAGGGAGGGACCCAGCACGCTCCCCAGTGGACCCAGAAGTGGACCTGAAGTGCTTCTGGTCCACTTCTGAGTCTGCTGCTGAGCGTGCTGGGGAGCCCCCTGCACTTCTGTGGGACACTCCATGTGCCCCAGCATTGTAACATTCACAGCTGCCTGCTACATAGAGGTATGTAGAAAAAGCATTTAAAGCTGTGTCTGAATCTCTGAATCTTTCCAAATCTCTCTGAATCGATTTGGAGGGTTCCAATTCAGTTTGGAGATATTAAGGGGTCCTCTGATTCGATTCAGATTTGGAGATTCGGCCACCTCTGATTCGATTCAGATTTGGAGATTCGGCCACCAAATCGGGCCAAATCTCCGCCAAATCGAATCAGGGACTGAAGCTTTGCACAGCCCTAGGAGACACCTCTCACATTGTACTCACTCCCTCAACTGCCTGTCCCTGGCAGGGATATGCAGGCCACAGTCCCTGCAAAGCCCAGTCAGAATGTGGGTGGATGCCTTAGTGGTCAGTGGCTGTTTCTGGACAGTGTCCACAGAAGTACAGGCATAGTAAGGGCTGTCAATGTCTCATTACCTTGTTTCTCCTTACTGTACTGCTGCTGAGTCCAATACTTGAGGTTGGGAAACAATGTTCTTTAGGTAAATGTGATATCTTTTATTAGACCAGCTAAATAGTTGTGAAAATTGTTCTTTACAAGCTTTCAGGCAAAAACACCCTTTGTCAGGCATAGGGAGGATCTGGTGGTGTTTGTGTACTCTCCTGGGTGGAATAGAAATTTAAGTCAATATGCAGGTCTGAAAATGCAAATGCATGGGCAGGGAAGATCAGGGAGGATGGGAGTTAACAGCTGTGAGACAGGTAGGTGGCAGGGAGGGAAGGGAATGTTGACCTGGTGATAGAATGTAGTTGGTAAAATATAGAGAGGTCACCTGGGGTTACTGGATGGCAGGCAGGTTATAGTGCGTCATAAATCCAGTGTCTATATTTAGTCCATGATTTATTTTTTTTATATCTAATAGATTGATGAAGTGAAGTTCATAGGCTTATCTACAAAAGGTGTTTTGTAAATTCCCTTTCTAGGATTAGAACTGAGAGATTGGAAAGAGAGTGGTTGTCTTGTTAGAAATTTGCACCCACAAGTAATTGGGTATTTTTGTCTTCAATAGATTTTCAGTGTGTGTTCATTGTGGTACGTAGTTGTTGTTTGGTTTCTCGTACATATTTTTCATCAGGGCATTCAGTGCGCTGGCTGAGTCATAATTTATTTTGGGAAATGCAGGTGTAAGATCAAGGAATGGAGATGGTTCTGTTGTAAGATGTAGTTATTGTGGGAGTAGTGGAGATGTAAAACCTCCCAACACATTTCTTGTCCTGGCATGGTCTGGATCCATTCAGTGTAGTTTGGGTCATAGGAAGTTTGCATCTGGTGATGAGATTAGTGAGGTTCGGTGCCCGTTTAAAGGCTAGGACAGGTGGTTCTGGAAAGATCTCTTTAACAATTGGGTCCTTCTTCTAGTATAGGTTGCAGTCATTTGAGGATTTTCCATATAGGTTCCAGGGAAGGAAGGTTTGTCATAAATAATGGTGTGCAATTTGTGGGGATTTTCTTTTTGTACTGCAGCGGTTCTTCACATGGTATCTAGGTGGCTCTTTCAAAAGTGCAATCTCTCTCTCTCTGGATGAGTGTCCTTGTTGAGTGAAAGCCCTTTTGAGATTTTTTAGGTGATGATCATGGGTGTTCTCAGTGCAAATGCAGTAGCATTGTAGGGCTTGTCTGCATATTGCAGTTATATATTACTGGTTTCTTGGTGTATTTAGGGTGATTTCTGGCTCTGTATAGATATGTATGTTGGTCCATGGGTTTCTTGTATATGGCAGTTTGCACTTCATCATTCTGTATAATGATCATAGTGTCTAAAATGGAACTGTTGGTGCTGGACCAGCTGCATAGTTGGGATAGAGTTAAACAAGCTTTCAAATGCAAGACGGTCTTTAGGTCTGAGGAGAAAAGCAAGCACAGCATTAGTAAAAGCCAGTGAGTAAAGCTGTGAAATGTGAAGGGGGAGGGAGTTTCCCATGGGTAGCAAACAAACCATTAAAAACAGACTTTGTGTCCTGGTGGCAGGAGTATTTTCAGGCAACCACCTTTAGCAACCCTCTTGCCACAACTAAGAAAACAAACAATAATAAAACATTTGACTGGACACCCTCCAGTAGATGTAACCACACACTGGACTACTACATTGATTATTTTAAGATGAAAGCTAAGAGTAAAATTCTTTATGAAAGCCAGGACCACATCAACCTCTCCCCCTCAGAGAGAAAAACATTACAGTCCTTAAGGCCCCCCTCTAACCATGCAGATAAAGGCACAATAGGATCTAATGCATGATTCACACAATTGTGCCTCATGCTGCACCACGTGTACATGGCAGGAGGCATGATTGTGGGATTGCATATTAGCTCCCATTACACCTTATTGACAGCTCAGGGGGGAGCCCAATCCTAGGCTCCCCTTACATTGGTTTGAAACAGACTTCCAACTGTACTCTCCCAGCCATAGGAAGCTGCCTACAATGTGCAAAGTAAAGTTGGATAGAAACCAGCTATGAAGTTAGTATGCATTTTTGAGCAATAAATGTAAAGCTGGTTAGACCCTTTTAAGGCAGCACGCTCTCTCATACTTGTGGCTTAAGTAACTTATTTATGAGGGCCCTGGAACAAACATTGCAGTAAACCAACAGGTGATGATGCTGATAAGAAATTTAGAGGTAAGTGGGAAGGGTTAGAGAGAATTTAAGCAGACCATTCATTCTGACCAATGCAAGAAGTTTATTGATTAACTGACAAAACCAAGATTAATTGCTGAGGATAAGTGTAATCTTATGGGACAAGTCTCTTCTGCTATGGAACGGCATTGGCCAGCTTTTTGGTCTTCACGGAGGGAGTGGGGAGAATCCTCCTTCAACATTCCCTCAGGCAGGTATCTTGATACGGGCAATAGTCCCACACGTTTTTGAAGACTTACCCTCCAAATTTCTTCCAGTCACATTCCCTATTTATGGATGGCTGGTAAACATGATTTCAGTATTATAAGGAATGATCTATGATTGACTTTATTTAAAGTTCTTTGCTTCATTGGAAAGTTCAGAACTGGATTAAACTAGATTTCTTGCTAACCTGGAAGATGTCGCATAATTGGGCAAATGCAAAAACAGTGAAGAGAGACAAGTTCCTTATCTCGTTCCCTTCCTTATTTACACTGGTCCGTTACTTCTAATGTTAGTACAGTTAATAGACGAGTAAGGTTGGATGGTTCCCTGTTTTTCACAGGTTATTTTCTAAATGTAAATGTGTTTCCTGTTTTAGCGAGCAGTCTGGTGATCCATCACTACTCAGGCCTGACATGTAGCTCCAGGATGTTAGACTAATGCCATAAATCCAATGTCTATATTTAGTCCATGATTTTTTGTGGCTGAAAGCTTGCAAAGAACAATTTTTCCAACTATTTAGTTAGTCTAATAAAAGACACCACAACTACTCAAAGAACCTTGTCAGCCTGATAGCCACTTGTGTCATGAATGTTAGTTCTGTGCCAACAATGTCAACAACTACTCTTGGCATAATATGGCATGGTATGGTATTTTATTACACGTCTGTAGTTGTACATACAGTGAAAATAAACTTTCAGAATGAAAAAATAAATCCCACCAAAATTTGGACGCTTGTCTAACTCTATTCCAACTATGTAGTTGATCCACTAAAAGATACCACCCAAAGATAGCATCTTCTCTCATTTCTTGGACTATCACAGCTACAGCATCACTGTAACACTACCATAATGTAGTGAAGGAAGTATATACTTTAACCTATATAGTTGAATGTTACCCTGAGATCTTTCCTTAATCCATTCACTTGTTAAAAGCAATGTTCCCTGCCCAGTTAGAAAGTACTAGCATGTTTTGACTATCAGTGATTCATCAGTGATTTGGATGAGGAGGTGCAAAGCACCCTGTTCAAATTTGCTGATGATACCAAGATGTGGGGGGATGTGGGCACAATAGAAGGGAGCAACAGGCTACAGTCAGACCTTGACAGGTTACAAGGATGGGCGGAGGAGAACAGGATGGGGTTCAACACAGACAAGTGCAAGGTGATGCACCTGGGGAGGAACAACCGGCACCATACCTACAGGCTGGGGAACTCCCCTCTCGTCAGCACGGAGGTGGAAAAGGATCTTGGAGTCATTATTGACTCCAAGATGAACATGGCTCGGCAGTGTGGGGAGGCGGCTAGGAAGGCCAACTGTACCTTGTCGTGCATCCACAGATGCATTTCAAGCAGGACCAAGGAGGTGATCCTCCCCCTCTATGCGGCACTGGTCAGGCCGCAGCTGGAGTACTGCATCCAGTTCTGGAAGCCGCACTTCAGGAGGGATGTGGACAGCATGGAGAGGGTCCAGAGGAGGGCCACTCGCATGATCAAGGGACAGCAGGGCAGGTCCTATGAGGAAAGGTTACGGGACCTGAACCTGTTCAGCCTCCAGAAGAGAAGGCTGAGGGGGGATCTTGTGGCCTGCTATAAACTAGTCAGGGGGGATCAACAGGCACTGCGGGAGTCCCTGTTCCCCCGAGCGCCGCCAGGAGTGACCAGGAATAACGGTCACAAGCTGGCGGAGGGAAGGTTCAAGTTGGACATCAGGAGGCGCTACTTCACGGTCAGGGCGGCTAGGGTCTGGAACCAGCTTCCAAGTGAGGTGGTGCAGGCTCCCACCCTGGGGGTTTTTAAGAGGAGGTTAGATGACCATCTTGCTGGGGTCGTTTGCCCCCAGTACTCTTTCCTGCCATGGCAGGGGGTCAGACTAGATGATCTGCCCAGGTCCCTTCCGACCCTAGAAACTATGAAACTATAATTTATGGATCATTCAGGGTGGATCAAGAATCAATGATTTTTTTAAAAGTAAAAAAAAAGAAGTGATTTTTAATATTTAAGTTGGATTTTTAATTTTTTTTAAAATGATCAATAAAACACTAAATTTCTCATTTAAAAAATAAGTTACAATTAAATCTCATCACGATCATGCTAAACCTACACTTACAGTCTCATAAAAATGAATGAATGCTTCTGTCACACTCACACACATTGAGTTACCTACTAGTCAAACATGGGCATTCATTTCAGTTTTTCATCTCCTGAAAGTGGCTCTAGTCTGTCTGTCCAGCCTAACTATTAGCTCTTGTCCCTTGAAAGTTCTGGGCTTTCAGTTTCTATTTCTCAGCAGACTAAAGTCACATGTGCAAAGTCCCAGGCTGGATAGGATTGTTGTTGTTCTGTGCTTATGTGGTGGTGGAGCTGGGACAAGCAAGGCAGAGGACTTAGTTAAGACACTGTCTTAAAGACACAGACAATATAGGAAGAGACAGAGGCAGAGTAGAAAGGAACAGTGAAGTGGACTGGAAAGAAAAAGGGAAGACATTATTCAGTAGTATTCACACAGCTTCCTATATTCCCCCACACTTTTGCCACAGGAAAAACTGTCATGGCTTTTGGGTGTAAGAGGGACCCTATTTGGGAATATTTTGAAGAAATTCCTTCTGTGGATTAAAATAGGAAAATGTGCCAAGTGTAAGCAGTGTAAGGAGATGCAGGGCCTAGTTGTAAGAATGAAACATCATAATGAAAACTGTTTATTGGGAGGAAATGATGTGGATATGTCTGAAGAACAATGTAGATCAACTGGTTAGTAAATTAAATAATTCACTTTGCCAATGCATCATTCTTCAAGATTTTCTCTCTGTCTTTTAGTATAAGTATGATTTAACAAGTAAATTCCCAAGCTGTTTGCTATGTTGGATATTGCTAGAAAAAAAAAAAAGTTTGGCTTAGCTATTCCTTATGGCTTGTTTAATTAGTTCATTAGGCTTAGAATCTATCGCACAAGTTTATGGTACAGAAAGCTGGAGTAAGAGAAATCTAGAGTTTCAGGTTGCCGCTGGGTGTCATTTTCTTATTTTATATTACATTATACATGCCCCTTATTTTGGAACATCATGGCCCCAGACCATAATGGTGATGCCATAAATCTATTACCTATTTTACTTCAGCATAACTCAGCTTTCTCCAGGGAATCCCATCCTGTACTTGTTTTCTCAAAAAAACAACCTAACACAAGTGACAGTGAGTTCAATGGGGCTTACTCCAAAATTAAGTGCACCTTAAGTGCAATCAGGCTTGGCTTTTTTGGTAATTTGGAATTGGATATGCATCCTTGCTAGAAAAAAATTAAATGATTAACTGAATAATAGAGTGAGAAGAACGATTATTCAAAAATCATTTGTTTCAGGATCCCATTTAAGCATAAGAGACTTTGACTGTCTGTCTGCAACAACTTCAGAGTCATCCGCTGGTACATTTAGCAGCAGTGCTGCAACTAAACATATTTCAGACAACAAAGTATCAGTAGCAAACAAAAGATTTCAATCATCCAGTAAAACCATCATGGATGGTTCTGTAGTAAGGACCAGCAAATACCAGCAAGACACTGTCGATGAAAAGATTACTCGGTTCATTTGTGCCACAAGTTCTCCTTTTCGTATTGTTAACAATAAACACTTCATTGACATGGTTGAGTCCTTATGACCAGACTCCACCTGGAAGAGCAGACATTGGTGGAAGGTTGCTACATACAGTGTATGAAAAGGAACTTGAACTGTGTGCAAGCAATACTGAGGGAAAATTTGCCAGTTTAAGCCTTGATGGGTAGAGCAATGTACACAATGATCCAGTAATACATGCCTGTGTGACAAAAGAAGATAGGGTTGCATCTCTTTAAAAACAATAGATACGTCGGGAAATGCCCACACAGCAGAATATTTAAAAGAAGTGGCAGTGAAAGTTGTAATAAATTGTGAACAAAAATTCAACTGTCACGTGCACAGTTTTGTCACAGACAATTTTGCAAAGGTGGCAATCATGAGAAGATGCTTAGAAGCAGAGATGGAAGGATGATCCTTAATAACAAATAGCTGCAGTGCCCATTTCGTGCATCTTTTAGCTAAAAACTTAAGTACTTCTCCAGGAATAAAAGAAGATGTTGAAGTCAAAAATACTTCTATAACAGCCATTTTGCTTCAGCTTCACTGAAGAGAGGAGGAGGATCCAAACTAATTCTCCCTCAGGATGTTTGATGGAGTTCTGTGGTTGATTGTTTTGAACAGTTTATTAAGAACTAACTTAGTCTCATAAAAAATTGTAAAGAAAACTGCAGTAAAATAGATGGAAGTGCCTCATCCAAAGTGTCTAACATTGGATTAAAGAGGAATGTAGAGGATATGCTCAGTATAATCCTATGGATATAGGTTTCAGTAAACAAACTTCAGAGAGTTTGTTGTTGCACTGCTGATACTGTTGAAATTTGGAAGGCACTTCAAGAGACATTGAAGAAAGAAATACCTAACCAGAAAGTTAAACTGCAGGCAATAAAGAAGCAAATGGATCAAGCACTAACTCCAACTCATTTTCTTGCAAACATTCTCAACCCCAGATATAAGGTAGATGCCTAACTTCTGAAGATGCTGCTGCTCAAAATCACTCCTCAGTTATACCAGTCATAATAAAATTCCAGGGCTGGTAGGGAACCATTTAAACAGTACATGTTTACTGATGATGTTTTGAACAAAGTCACTCCCTGAATTGGTGGAAGTCATTAGCCAGGCATCTTAAAACAGTCCTTCAGTTGCTAATCCAACTTTTCACAGCAGTAGCTTCCTCTGCAGGCACAGAGAGAATATTTTTATCCTTTGGTATTATTCATTCGAAGCTAAGAAATCGACTGGGAGTTGAAAAAGCAGGAAAACTCATATTTGTTTCAGTCTATGAATAAAAATGACAGTGGGAGTGGGGAAGATGAGATCTAGTTGTAGAAGTTTTAAGGACAGCATCCGTTTAGTGTTGTGATGACTTGTCTGTTTTTTGAAAGTTAGAAAAAAAGTTTAAGGAGAGATGTTGTAAAATGCTGTATTAAGTTGTAAATTTACATGTTTTAGTGATCAGATTTGTGCCATTGTTTAAGAAATATGTGAAGTAGTATCAGGGAAAATTTGATTTAAATCAGGGTTCTCTCTCTCTCTTGGTGATCTAAACTAGTGATTTAAAATGGCCTTGATTTAAACCAATCCACGCTGTTCAGGGTATCTGCAGATATTATAAAAGTAGGGTTGTGAAATTTATTTGGGGCCCAGTTTTGTCTTTAGATATGGCAGTGAACTCCTATAGATTTTAAAAAGTATTCAGTGTGAGGAACAAGCTCAGATCATTTTACAAATCATTGGTGTCATTTTCTATGTTCTTGATTGTTAAAGTGATCTGAGAAAGTATATCTTGTGCTCGAAAGCATGTTTAAGATCTCTTCTAACTATACAGATATTACATTCCTGTCCCACCCCCCATATTGCCACTTGATTATTAAGCAATTCCTACTTGACTTTTTTTCTATTATCAGCAGGGAACACATAATAGGGGAAATGTCTATGGGGGGGGCTTACAAGTCACAATGAAAGATATAAAATATTAGAAGAAACAACATGTAGGCATGTTTATTATTATATTCTGTGCTTTGAAGTAGCTTAATTATCTCGGCAAGGACTACTGATAAGTTTTTACAGAGCTAAGGAAAAGAACCCCCCCCCCTTGTTAGGCCTAGCATCTGAAGAAGTAGGCTCTAGCCTATGAAAGTGCATGCATATCTGAATGAGTGTGTATGGTACTGTTAGCCTTAGTTAGGGACCTCTCTTAAGCTATTGCCACTATTCAACTGATTCTTCAAAGATTGTCTAATCTTATTTATTTATGTTAAATAAATCTGTAGTCTAGTCTTAAATTTAACAGTGTTGCCTACAAATAAAGGCAAATGTAAGAATATGAAATGTGATTTCAAGCTAATCCAGAATCCCTGTTGGACTAAGTGTTACTGTACCTGGGGTGTGGTGTTGTTGCCGAGTCTTGCTCTGGTTGCAGATGTTTGACAACTATGTGGGTGAGGGAAGAATTTTTATTCAGTTTATTACCTCATCTTTTTCAGTTGCACTCAACTAAATAACTGTATTCATGACTGCAGTTGTTGATCCAGGTCTAGCATCACCTGGGAGTCTGGAACTGGCTCCAGCATGTTCTTGGGACTGGGATAGACAGTCATCTGATAGTAGGTCCCAGCTCTGGGGCTGCACAGGAGTCTCAAATGACCCCTGTGCAGTCCCAGTGCTGATTGTCAGTCCCAGCCCAAGCACTGCTTGGGTTCAGCCAGGCTGTGGGCACCCAGCTTTCAGTTCCAGGCTCCCCCTCCACAGACCAGTAGTAATGGTGCCATTGGGATCTGTAACGGGGCTTCCTCAGGGCCAGTCTACCAACGGCCCACCCACCTGTTTCTAGGGCAGCTGCCTGCCTCCTCACTTGCCATGTCTTGATGATATGTAATTGGGTTGTTAAATAGGTGGGAGGCTGCCCATTTCTTGTCCTGATTCCAGGGGGGTGCCATCTGTGGCTCCGTTCCTTCCCTACCCCGCAGCCCAAGCCTCACAGATGGCATCCACAGATGTTAACCTCACTGGCCCTACACTGGGCCCCAGAATCCTCCAGTCCAGACCCCTACAAGGTCTCTGCACTCAGGTGGCCTACTCTGCCCTCATTCTGGGCTGCCTAGCTCCCTGAACTATTCCCCCTTTCAACTGTGGTCCCCCCAGGACCTTTGGCCACATAGGCCCTGGCCTCGCCTCCAAGGCCAGTTAGAAATCCCAGGCCCACAGCTCCGGGCATCCCTCACAGTGAGCCTTGGCCCTTTTGACCCTTCCGGTCCTGGCCTCAGCATTGACCAGTGGAGGGATTTCAAGTCAGGTCTCTGAGCCTCTAGCTCCCACTCTAACTTGGGTCCACCTTCTTGACCCTTATATGGGGTAACCCACCCAGTTGTGGGAGTTGGGGTTATTAAGGCACCCCAACCCACCTTTCACCAGGGTGGTAGTTGGTCTGGTATTTCCTGGGGGCTCCCACACCACTGGGAGTCCCACCAGGCCACCCACTCCCAGCAGGGTGCAGTTTTAGGTCATGCCCAGGATCAGAAGCTTCCAAACCATCCCCTACAGCTCTTGTCCTTACCTCCAGGATATTGTATTCAGCCTTGCAGCTAGGCAATGTTTCTGTCTGGCCTACCAGCAGCAAACTACCCTGTTTATATAGGCGGCCAGAGATCTAAAATGGCTGCCACAATCAAGCACCTGCTGGCTGCTTGGCTGAGCCCTTAAAGTGGCAGGCACCAACAGTGCCCTGCCACAGGATCTTATCCCTTATAACAAAATTGCATATTCTACCGTGCAACTTATGATATGGCAGGAGACATGATTGTTGTGATCAGGGATCATATCCTATTATACCATTAAATTAATATGTGCCTCCATGGTTTCAGATTAATGTGTGCAACTATACTCTTGCAAAACAAAATGTAGACCAAGAACTGTCCTTAAAATTATGTGAGCTGTTCTCTCTGTGGAGGTGCTGTCTTAATTCATTTGAATAGGAACTACAGACAGCATACCACTTCATTTTATGTGCACAAATAGCAGCTACTCAGCCACATTACTATCAGTTTTGGCACTTATACACAGTTTGCTATCTTATTCAGTGTGTGTTGTCTGCAAAAATTGCTGAGCATGTACAGAAGGCTGGGCAACTATGTGACTAATTTTGCAAGGATAAGGAGGAAGAGAAGGGCTCTTACCCAAAAAACCTAGTGGCTTATAAAATGGCTGGAGAGTAGCAGGGAAGCCTCTGTCCCAGTAGGAACAAGGACTTCTGTTCCTGAGCAGCAGCACTTGAGCCACACATCCTCTAGCTTTTTCTTTTCCTTATGCTTCCACATATATCTACTCTTGGCTTCCTAAGAGGGCAGCTTCAAGGGGAGAACTGAAGAAGCATCTGATTAGTGCCTAACTTATGGGTTAGTGGCTAGTGAACACTATTAGGATAGCAGAAAATGTAGGTTCAAGCCACCTCTGTGTGAAGAGTGCTCAGAACTTGGGTGAGTGCCCTTACCAGTAGGCTATAGGGCTAAAATATTGGATGGCTCTTCATCATCCCCTGCTTAATCATAGGTTTTGCTCAGTTGAGTTTTGTACCAAGCTGGGTACCTGCCTGGCCAGAACATAGCTTGATATGCATGCTCAGTAGCTGTGTGGATGCTTTTGCATCCATGCTACAGATAAAGTAGGATTGCAAACTGTGTACAAATGCCAAAAATGGTACTTATCTAATTGCTTACCTGTCATTTGGTCACATAAAGTGAAATAAGATTTTGCCATATCTATACATATCCTATGACAGAATTTTCTCCTTTACTTCTTTCCTTACCTAAAAAGTGACCCCTAACTATTCCCTCTGTAAGGGCATACAGCTAATCTTGCTGATCAGCCGGAGCAAATTAACCTTAATTGAACAGCAATGTTTATTTATTTAGTAAATCTCATAACTGGGTTTTGATTAGGTGGCAAATAAACTATATTCAATATCTGATAATGGATAGTGTATGGCCAACAGAGTAAATATTGAAGCAATGTATGACTCAGTCCTCTAGCATTAATGTTTTCTTTGCACATACTGCCTTTGTTTTGTTTTTTTCCCTTCGTCTAACAATGGATGTTTGTCAAACAGAGAGAAAAAAAGTGTTGGATCTGTAGTTGCTTATATCTGGTGTATTGCCAAATCACACCTTGACATGTTTGCCTTTGTCCTGTCAGTTCCTTTTCATGTCTCCTGGATCTCTCTCTCTTCATTAAGGTGAGTTACCAGATTTTTTAGAACTGTTTGCCATCAGTGTTCAGTTAAAAATACCTAGGCAAACATGGTTAGTGTCCACTTTTTAAATAGATTTTTTTATATGTAATGCTAAGGGGCATTTTGTATTGTGTGGAGCAGTGGCTCAATGGTTAGGGCATAGAGTATTCCAGAAAGAAGGCAGCCCTGCTGGATGCCCCTGCATGCCAGGAACAGGGCACATAGCTCTTCATTCATCTTCAGGAGGCTACAGATATCTCAGTACAGGAGCCAGACGATTGAGGTGAAGACAATCCCAAAACCTAAGGCTTCCAGAGTCCTGAATGAAAAATAATGTTTCATTTGATCAAAGGCTTTTATTTATTTATTTATTGATCCATGGAGACATAGTCGACGTTCAGGCCAAAGAGTTCTGTGGCTGTCAACAGGTCACAGAGCAGAAGCAGCTTGTCCTGGACAGTTTTGTTGGGTATGTAGTAACTCTGTTTGGGAAACATGACAGAGGCCATGACCATTTTGAGCCAGCTGGCCAGGGCTTTGATCAGGATTTTGTAATTATACAGAAGCAATACCAGTTCTTAATATTAACAAGATCTCCTTTCTTTGACAAGCAGTCCCCACATTGCTGCCCATAACTGACCAGTAGGATTCCATCTTCTGAGCTGTCCTGGAAGACGCACAGGAGCTCCAGGACAAGGAGGGGCCGAAAGATCTTATAGAGTTAACAGGTAATCTGTTAGGGCCTAGCACCTTCCCTGGTAAGGCTTTCTGATTCATCGAGACCAGTCCAGTTCCTGCCTGTCAAAGGCAGCCTTGTCATAAATTGATCAAGTTCCTTTATAAAAGTAGTTTGGTTTTTTGCTCCCAAAACTCCTAGTAGACCTACACTTTGAAGCTCAGTTGCTGAGGAGTATTTGGTAGTTAATGTAATTCTTAATAATTGTAATAATGTACTTTATTACATTTGTAATAATACAGTAATGAAATTATACAGTAGTACAATTCAACTTTAATAATACAACATACAATTTTCAATATATAAAAATATAAAATATGCAATAATGCATGTAGTTATAATGGATTATATAAACATACAGTCATTACAGTAATACAATAATGGTAATTACAAAGATAATATAATTAAAACTACATTATTGCAATTATTGCATTATAATTATTACACTTTTTAACTTGCATTCTTTGTTATTTTATTGCCTGAACAAGCAATTAGAGCACAGGTTAGAGGTGCACTTTCTGCATTTTATATAAATACAGGCAATCCCCACTTAGCGCTCTTAATTGGTTCCAGAAAAACCAAGCGTTAAGTGGAACTGCGCTAAGCGAAACCCATTTCTCTATAGGATTTAATGTAAATAAATATAATTGGTTACCTCCGCTTCTTGCCACTGTCGCTTCAGCTATGTGCCAGCCTGGGCTCTGCGCTCCTGCCAACCTGACTTAATACTAAAATTATTTAATTGTAATTATTTAAAATTACTATATATATAAAATAATGGACCAGAAAGTTAATGCACATTTTTCACTAAAGCCAAGTTACAAATCATAGAATTCAACTAATAATGTTCACAATATATTTATAGCTAAAATTCCCTGGTCATTAACAATCCAAATAGAAAGGCACATTCCTTATAAATTACTATATTAGAAATCCAAATATTGGAGGTTTTTACTTGGAAAATGGAAATTGTCATTTAAACACAGTTGTCTCACAATCACTTTTCTGGGTAGAATCCAGTGTGATAACTCAGCTGCCATTCACTTTTGATAAAATGTGTGTGGGTGGTCATGCTACACTAGTCTCTATGGCCCTCCCTTCTGTTAATGCTTCCAGTCATTTTGCTTTCACCCACACATGTTCTCTGGTTCCACACAGTAAATTATTGGCTCCTTTCTAACACTGGAAAGATATGTGAAAGTGTGTGTGTGCGTGTGTATATATATATATATGGTGAAGTATTGTTTTAAGGAAAAGAGCATTTTTAGATTAAACAGATATAATGGGAACATTAGGAAAACCTGTATAAAATGATAGATGCATCTTTCAAAACTCATCCATTCTCTGTTCAGTTGAAGGATTTATTGCTTGGGCTAAATTTAAATTGTGTTACCTCAAAAGGAAATGTGCATAAAAGATGTGTTGGTAGAACAAAGCTAATATTTACTATTGGACATTTTAGTGTGAAAAATTCTTACAAATTACCAGATATTCTATTGTCATAAAAATGTTACATGTTCACTTCTCAAGGTACGTGGATAACAAAGTAGTGTGTATGTTTGTAAAAAACCTTGATAACATGATTCAGCAGAGGTAGAATGGGGTTTTTGCCTACTTTTTAGTAGGTCAGAGTGAAATATGTATTGTTCTCTGTCTATTCTGGCATAGCACCATGTCACTGAATGAAATTAACAAGAATTCAAAGGACCAACGCACAGGATCATCATAAAATTCTAGCTTATTGGACGGATACAAAAGTCAGACCATAAACCTTGGTGCTGATCCCCTCAAACATACACATTCACGCACACACACACACACACACACGTACACAGCTAGCTATGAACACTAAGCACCAGTATCAAGATATACCTATCCCCAAGCGCTGGAGTCCGCCGTTGATGGCCAGTCGAGGCTTCTTTCAGTGCGATGTTACTTCAGAAGGGGATCGCTGGCTAGTACTTCTGGCTATACAGGCAGACTTTGGTGACTCCCCAATTCTCACGCTTACCCAATCCAGGGGTTGTTGACCTCAAGGGATGTCCTTCTTGGTAGCTGCTGAATAGCAGTTGTCAGCCCCAGGGGTCACGTTCACAGGTATGTGCAGTCTCGGGAGTCCGTTGATGAATTTCGATTGATTCACTGCCATGATGAATAGAACTATGGAAGTGGTTGATCAGGGGATATTTCAGCCCCAAGGGTTTGTTTCCAGCATTGCTTAGTTCAATCCGGGGCTTCCGTACCTTTAACAGTGAAGTTTCAGGGATTTCCTGGCTCTGTATTGATTCTTTCCTCTTCTTGGTCTGTAGTTTTGTAAGTGTTAACTGCCACTCGTTAACCTGTTTATCCAGGCTAGCTACTGTGTTATACAATCAACCATGATTCATTCAGGGACCCCTCCATACAAAGGTTCCTGCCCTTGCTAACATTGTTATATGGTACAACTTACTTTTAAACTTAAAGTACATTTGTAAAAGCATCTACAAGCTCTATTTTCACTACAAGTACACCTTCTATAAAAATAATAATAATTTAATAAAAGAAAAAGAGAGAGGAAGGAAGAAAAGGTAGAAAAGAGAAAGCATCCCCAAAAGGGGACAAATACTGCAAAAGGGGCTTTTGCCATATGGAGGAGCTTCACATTTGGCGGGGGGGCAGGCAAAAAGGTTTCTTGCTCTATAAAAAACCTTGATAACATGATTCAGCTGAGGTAGAATGGGGTTTTTGCTCACATTTTAGTAGATCAGAGTGAAATATGTATTGTTCTCTGTCTATTCTGGCATAGGACCATGTCACTGAATTAAATTAACAAGAATTCTCATATACAGTTAGAAGTATAAAGCAAAAGGAATCATGTTCATACATTCTATGAATACCACAATGATTTACTAAATTAGACACCCTTTGTATTCTGTTCTCAAGAGGGTGGATTTGATTTAAATCAAATCAATTTAAATCATGTTTTAAAATCACTGGTCAGGAAGCCTCACTTTAATCATTGTTTTCTATGAAAAGTGCATTCTTGTTGTTTGATACAACCTTAATGCATATTATTCACATCTCAGAGATAGAGGTAGGTTTCATTTTTGGAAGGTATACACTATACATTTTAAAGCGGTGATTTATTTTGATGTTTATTCAGATTAATTTTGCAGCTACATCAGAAAACTGAATTATAACTTTTAAATTGTTTTATTTAAGTAAAACAACAAGCTTGTGTATTTTGGATATTTTTCTTCAACAACAAATATATAATTATTTTAACAAAAGTTTATGTATTTTTAAATTTTTAACTATTTTAGTTATAAATGTGAAAAGTGTTTTTTTGTTTTTTTTGTTTTGTTTTTAATTAAATAGATTGTTTCTACCAGGTCAGTGTGAGAAACTTAAAATACTGGGTTATGCAGCAAACTCAGTCTTCACCTTCCTCTTCCTCTTCCTGTTTATTCATTCATAGGCTTGAAAAGAAAGACAAGCTTTCCTGACTTTTCATTTCCAAGCAGTTTCCCAACTTAGAATGAATTAGTCCAAAGGAAGAAAATATTCTTTCTATACGTGCAAAAGAAGCTACTACTATTAGGCTGGATTATCACTTCAATAGTCTCTGGATCCAAGGGCTTAAGTGACTTCCACCAGTTCACTGGTGTGACTTTCTTTAATACCTCATCACAAACATATATTTCTTGATTGGTTCACCCCTAGCCCTGAAATTTATTATTGCTGGCATTATGGAGGGATGATTGCTGGATGCCCATATCATACCCAACTCCTCGTCTTCAGCAGTTAAGGATTGACCCTGGTACTGAGTATCAAGAATATTGGCAAGAAAATGATCTAGAGAGGGTGCTTGACCCATTTATTTTTTTAATGCCTGTAATTTAACTTTGTCATTGCGTATTTCTTTTTTGAAGGTCTCACTCAGTTCCTTCCAAATTTCAACAGCATCAGAAATAAACTAGTGATTTCCTTGCACTTTGTTCAAGTCTACAAAAATAGGCTTCAGGATTGTCAGCATATATTCTCCATTTCTCTTTAGTCTAGTGTTGAGAACTTTGACTATGACAATTCCATCTATTTTGTCATGATTTTGTTCACAAATTGCCATCAGATTAGGTCAATTCTTAATATATCTCTCAAAAGAGTGCACTATTGTGTTCCAGCGCATGTCTTGTGGGAGAGTTAGTGTGGTTCCTCCTGCTTTCTTCAGAGCAGCTGCTACAAAGTGATTGTTGCTGAAATATTTTGCAGTTTCAACAACATTAGCCTTTATTTCTGGAGCACTGAAGTCTTTGGCTAAAAGATGCATCAAATGAGCAATGCAGCCATATGTGATTACCTTGGGGCTTTCTTCATTTTCTTCTAGATTTCTTCTCATCTTTGATACATTTTCAGTGTTTTCTGTGACAAAGCTGTGCACTAGAAATTTGAATTTTTTCTGAAGTTTGTTATAGCTTTTACTGTTACTACTTGTAAGTATTCTGTGTGCATTTCCTCATGTATCAGTTGCTTCTGTAAAGTAGACATTCCCATCTTTTGTTGTGACACAAGCACATATTACTGGATCATCATAGACATTGCTCCACCCATCAAGACTCAGGTTAACAATTTTCCCCTCTAGACTTTTTGCACACTGTTCAATTTCTTTCTCATATGTTTCATCTATGAATTTGCCTGTTATAGCTGCTCTGTTGGGTGGACTGTATCCCGGTCATAATGACTGAACCGTGTCAATGAAGTGTGTGTTCTCAACCATACAGAAAGGAGCATGGGAGACTCAGCACTATAGGGAAGAGCGAAGCTGCACAGGAAGCTGCCTGCTGCTGCAAGCTCTGTATATCCTGGTGAGGCATCCCTTGCTTGCACAGCTGCAGCGGGGGCAGCAACGCAGGGTTGTGTGCAGGGGATGTGGGTAGTGTAGAGCTCACAGTGGCAGACAGCTTCCTGCATGGCTCTGCTGTTCCCTGCAGTACTGGATCACACATGCTGGGTGCTGGAGGCCCCAGGGGAGGGCATCAGGGTGGGAGCCTGACCCCACAGTGGGCAGCCCCTGCCCCGTACACAGATCTTGGGGAGCATGGATCCCACCCCCGCCCCGTCCCTCAGAGTGCATGCAGCAGCAAGGAGCTGGCCCCGCCCCATGGACGAGCTGCCTATGGCCGGATCCTGTTCCTTGCTGGGGCCCCATGGCTGTGCCTTGTGGCACCGGGCCTCAAGCCCAAGGCACTGCCTGGCTGGGCAGCAGCCCCGGCCCTGGCCCCAGCCCCAGCCCTGCTCAACTCCTTCCCTCCCTGTGAAGGTCTCAATCCCCTTACCCCCACCAACTTACCTTTCAGAGATGCTCTTCAGACTGCCTGGGGCCATGTGTACACAGTCACATGGTGCCCTTTGCCTGACCGCCGTCCTCCTGCTCCCTCCCAGCCCCCTATAGGCTGGAATTCTGCCATCATGCAGAGGGCTTGTCACAAAACTGCAAAATCCATGCGTTTCTCTGGTAAAATGAGAAATCTGCATTTGCCTCTGGTAAAAGGTAAACTCTGTGGTTTACTTCGTTTTTCTGTGGGAAATAGAAAACCCGGATCCCTGGTTATAATCCCTATTCCACGATTATATTTTTGAGCTTTAACATATTTTAAATTAAAACTGTTTTATATAGGCTTATTTTTTAAAACAGCATCTTAACACAAAAAAATTAAATAAAATCTGATTTAAATTTTAAAAAATCTGATTTTTTTTATTTAAATAATCGTTGATTTTTATCCTCCGTGGCTTTCAATACTAGCGGTTTTATGTTATTAACTCCTTAGTAGGAAAAATGCAAATTTGTTTACCAGCTTAGCATTAAAATGTGAATTGCTTGCTGTCTCTCGGTAGCTATTAGCTTAGTGGCACATTGATCCCCAGTTATCTCTTATTTAAAGTTGTTTATGATTTAATTCTACAGTATATATATTTTTTGTTCATGTAATTCTACAATGATAGAAGCTGGAGGTGCCTACCAGCTTCTCTGAGACTAGGCCTGTGCCAATAGGTAACTATTTGATTCAGATTCGGATTCAGCCGATTCAATTCAAAGATTAAAATCGCTTTTCCGATTTGATTTGGCTGGATCTATTTGGTGCCGATTCAGAGTGATTCGGAGATTCGGCCACAGGGTATAATGGGGGATCAATGATGTTAAACTCCGACTCCATGCGGCGCCCAATGACTAGGGAGATGATGGTCCAATTGCTCGTGGATCTTGGTACTCATTAGCCAGAGCAAGCAGGGAGAAAACACCAGCACACATTGCTCCCAACAGTTTATTCAGAATCGAGACAGCTTCGGGCGAGATCCCTCACAGACACCCAGTCTATGATCACGGGGAGCAGCCCTGAACAGCAGTTCTTTCCAGTATTTATGCACCTTGGTTCATACATATTAACATTTACCCTGCCTATACCCCTCCTCTGGTTCCACCTATTTTTCCTCCCATCTCAAGCTCCACCTTTGTTTACTGTTTGTTTCCTTAGCATGGTATTGCCTATGCATTTCATTCATTTACACGCCTCTCTGCTAAGAGCGCATGCGTAAGACTTTGACCCCCATCTTCTTTTAGTCACTTGCGGGTTTTTTTTGGTTCTTGCTGGTTTTCTTGCTGATTTCAGCACCATCTCCAAGGCCATATTTCTGCTTTTGTCTCCTGACACTAGTTGGTGGGCTATTCTATTTTTACTCAACACATCATGCACTTTGCACCCTATTCTTTTTTTAAGAATCCACTTACTTAAGCATTAGCTAAGTTAGTTGTTTCTAATATATCAGCCAGCCTTGTGACCAGCAGCTTTTGCTGAGGCACAGGAAAAGGGCTTTATTTAGCTGCACACCCAGATTCCATATTGTTGCCCCAACATCCAAGTTTCATATCGTTACCCTAACAAATGAAATATCTATAACTTTGTTGTTTGGGGCTGATTTGGATGAAACTTGCAGGGATGGTAGCCTCTGCTGAGGGCATGATGTCTGCCAAAGTTCAAGGTGATAGGTGCAGGGGTTTCTGGTTAACTACACCTCAAATTTCTGAAAGCAAAACTCATGTCACGTGTGTGTTAAGCTGCAGTGGGGTGAAAACTGCAGGAATGGTAGCTCTTGCTGAGGCCACAAAGCCTGCCAAGTTTCAAGGAGGTAAGTGCAGGGGTTTCTGGGAAACTGCACCTCAAACTGTGGACAAGTAAAACTCATGACATAGGTGATGCTGTGTATGTGTTAAGGCACGGGGTGAAAACTGCAGGCCTGCTAGGGCCTGCTGTGGACACAAACCCTGCCAGCTGTCAAGGAGATGGGTGCAGAGGGAATCTGGGTTCTGGTGCCCTGCACCTCTGGCCACAGATGGGCAAAACTCGGGACATGGGTGCTTGTGGGACTGTGTGTGTTCAGGTGCACCCTTTCTGGCGCTGGGGCCTATGCACAACATGGCAGTGTGCTCCCATGAGGCCTTCTCCCCCACAGACTCATGGACTCAATATACACAGTGGAATTTTAACACACTGCAACCTGCTGGAGATCTGACTCCCTAGTTACCTCTTCACTTTTACAGGCCCTGCTACATCCCCCTTGCCCCTCCCCACCCACCCCAGCCTGTCCCTCACTTCCTGATGCCTCCATTTCCATTTTCACTGACTGGTTTTCTTGCCTGCATTGCGTGCCAGTCTGGCCTCTGGCTTCTTTACTGTTCCTTCCATCCACACACAGTGTCACCTATGTCATGAGTTTTACGTGTCAGCAGTTTGAGGTGCGGTTTCTCAGAGACCCCTTTACCTATCTCCTTGAAACTTGGCAGGCTTTGTGGCCTCAGCAAGTGCTACCATTCCTGCAGTTTTCACCCCACTGCAGCTTAACACACACGTGACATGAGTTTTGCTTTTAGAACTTTGAGGTGCACTTTCCTAGAAACCCCTGTACCTATCACCTTGAAACTTGGCAGGCTTCATGCCCTTAGCAGATCCTACCACCTGTGCATGTTTCATCCGAATCAGCCAAAAAATAACAAAGTTATAGATATTTCATTGATTCCTTGTTATACCCTATGGCTGAATCGCCATATTTTTCCGAATCTTTTCTAAATCGATTCGGAAAGCCTAAAGCTTCTAGCAGTTTGATTTGGATTCATAGATTTGGTCTCTGAATTATTCGAATCATCTCCGAATCCGAATCATGATCTGAAGCTTTGCACAGCTCTATCTGTAACTATTTGAAAGTCATTGAGGGCATCCATCCATTCATTCAAATCCCAGGGTCCTATTGCCATAGCACATGAAGTGGAACTGAAGGAGAGTTGTCATCACATACTGTTATTGCACAATATGTCTGAAATACACATCTTAGAAGTCTTTTGCATTATCCAATCTCCAGTAGGTAATAAGTCTCCACTTTATGTCTATACAACATGTAAAATAGTTGTTTATAAAATTTAGTTAGATATCTGCCTAAAGTTGTAGCCACATGAATTGAACCTGAAAGAAGTCTCTTTCTGACAAATAAAAGGTTTAGCACTTGATTAGTCACGGCTCTTAAACTTTCTCCATTCCGCTTACCACTACCTCATGCAGTTTCATTTAAGAAATAATCATTGAAATCTGTGTTGTATTTGTGAGTTAAGAGGAATGATAACAATCTAAAGATCTATCAATGTTCTGGCTTTATTTTACTGTAGCCAATATTGTGAAGAGAATAAACATCCAACAAAGATGTCTCAAGACATCTCTAATCTTTCAGTAAAGCTAAATGCAGCATAAAGCAAAACAGAATTATTGCTCTTTATTGACAAGCTATTTTGAGGGGTATTGAATAAATCAGCCGCATGGTTAAACTTAAAGTGTTACCATATTTCCTTGCATACAAGGAGTAACACCTTGTATTTGAAAGGCAGATTGAAGAAGAAAAGATCTTTCCTTGTAGTGTGTAACTGACTAACAGCAGCTAGGGATCCAAGCCTTCTTATTGTTCTGGTCCCTGTGGAACATGTGCAGACTTTATTTTCAAGTTGGCTCGGTAAACAACAGACAATGTGTGTGTGTTTCCTCAAATATAATGTACACTCCAATTTCCAGCAGTGTTGGAGAAAAGGTGCATGTTGTATGTGATAAAATACAGTGTATTGTTTATACATACTAATGTATACAATGTAGCATACTTTACCATAGCAAGATATATGTTAGTTGTATGTGATTATAATGCTGATGTTCATACATCATCTAGTATGTTGTTTGTAATTTCTTCAACTTTTCTAACCGACTTTGTAAGCAAAGTGAACAAAGAATCCCATGCTTTAGCTACAAGTTAATTGGGGTTTTCTTTTTAAGGTACTGAACCTCTTATTTAACATCCTATATGGGCCACATGGCCCTATAGTATATCATTTTAAAACACTGCAAAATGCACCTGTTTAAAAGTAGCATTTTCTAGTATCATAAGATACCCAATTCAAAATCCATTGTCCACCAAATAATAGTGTTGATTTGAATGAAAAACACTTCGGGGAAATTATTGCTAACAGGTGTCGTTTGGGATAGCATTAGGGGTATGCCATTCTCTACAGGTGATCAGAACATTGATTCATTTCAGACTGGCTGGGCTGCTGCACTCGGTGTCCAAAAATACACATTACACACAGATATCTAAAAAATGCTGGTATCTTCTTTATCCTCTTTCTCTTCTATCTGCAAATTGAAGCAACATCTAGTGGACAAAGGGACTCATTACATATCATTCAGTGAATTACCATGTACACGTGACAGATCCATGGATATTAATTTGTATTGATGCAAACTAGAATACATCAGGATGTGATTTATTTTGAATTGTAAAAAAGTAATTCCAATTGCACAAAAACCCCCCTGTGTGTGTAAATGGTGATGTAGTTAAACCGCAAAAAGCAATTTTGGTTGTGTGTACAAGTGCCCTATGTTCTGGAATCTGTTTTACCTTAACAAAAAGGTTTTGCATAGTGATCAACAATAACAAATTATGGCATGTGTTTATGCTGTTAAGAGAACATCAATATATGTCAAATGCAATGAATATTCAGATAATTTCAAATCTAATTAATACAAATATTTTCTTAAGCAATCTGCAAAAATTCACATAAGACATGGTTAGCATTTTAGAAGCGATCAGCTTTTTTCCCACAAAACTGCAAGCATGTCTGGGATCAAGAAGATATCTGCATTCACTTGTTTGACTCGTGTTGCATGAACAAGAGGATTTGTAGCATAGCAATAGAGTGATTTTAGACATTGAAGACAGTATTTTCACTTTGGATATATATTTTCCCAATCTCTTGCTTTAATCATTTATTTGAGTAATTTCAGTTCTCCTTAGGCTCTGTAAAAATCTATGTAAAGGTCATCTAGTGTAAGTAAGATTCTCAGCTTCATCTTCATACAATGTAAAAGACTTTTACAGAGTTACGGATGGGAATGAATCTCATGTTTGATTTTTTTTTCAAACCTCCAAAATGCTTTAAAAGGGAATGGTCTTGATTAAATGTGTAAACGCTGGATAATTTTTAGAGCAGAACCATTCTTGTGACCTAGAAATGTTGTTAAGTAAACCTGTGGGGAACAATTTAACATTTAGAGAATAGTTAAAATGAATCCACCAAATTAAATGAATAGCTCTTCTTGCTAACAAAAGTAAATTTTCTCTTGATGATGCTGTTAGGCATGTGGAAAGAAACAAGACTTCTGGATAATATCAGTACTGATATTTGTAATGGTGGAGTGATTTGTTGCTGAGTTTTTGGTTGCAGCCGTGTTGGTCTAAGGACATAAGCAGGCAAGGTTCTTTGGTTAGATGTGATATCTTTTATTAGACCAACTGAGTAGTTGGAAAAAAGTTCTTAGCACGCTTTGGGGCGCAGTCACCCTTCATCAGGCATAGGGAGTCTGCTGGTCTGAGACTCCAAGGAATGAGAAAAGCTAAAAGTGTGGTAGGATGTCAGTGAAAATGTAAATAGGTAGATTAAGCAAGACAAAAGATAAAGCAGGGGAGTGGAAGGGGAAGAGATCAGGGGGAAAGAGAAAAAAAATGGTCAGAGGGAGACAACAGTGATAAAATACAAGGTGGAAAAGAGGTTGTCTGTGAAAAAGGGAATAGTTGGAGATCAGGAAAGCAGGAATAGGAGAAGCTACAACTATGACAAGGACAGAGCTTCCACATCAGGAATGAGAGTAGCTAAAAATATGATAGGATGCCAGTGAAAATATAAAAGGGTAGAAATTAGACAAACAAAAGATAAAACTGGGAAGGGAAGGTGAAGAAAAACAGGAGACAAAAAAGGCTAAAGGGAAAACACTACAGTGGTAATAAGGTAAAAAGGAAGCTATAAATAAAAAGGAAATGGTAGGAAATCAGGAAGAAAAAGAGCAGAGAAGAGGGAGAGGGGATGGGAGAAAAGGTGGGGGTGGGTGGGAAAGAGAGATGAGAGGTGAATCAGATGTTAGACAGGTTGTAATGTATCATAAATCCAACGTCTGTTTTGAGTCCTACTTGATTTTTAGTATCCAGTAGGTTGGTGAAGTGAAGTGAAGTTTGTAGGCTCATCTACAAAAGGTGTGTTCTAAGCTCCCTTTGAGGATTAGAACTGCGAGATTGGAGTGATTGTCCTGTGAGAAGTGTGCCCCTATAGGTAGTTGGGTATTCTTGTCTTTGATAGATTCATTCTGGTGTGCAGTTGTTGTTTGGTTTTGCCTACATATTTTCCATCAGGTTATTTGCTGCACTGGATGAGATATATTACATTTCTAGAGGTGCAGGTGTAGGATCCAGGAATGGTGATGGTACTGTTGTGGGGTGTAATTCTTGTGGGGGTGGTGGAGATATGTTAGCAGGTTTTGCATTTCTTGTCCTGGCATGGTCTGGATGCATTGGGTGTGGTTTGGGTCATAGGGAGTTCACTTTTGGTGATGAGGTTAGCAAGGTTCTGTGCTTGTTTAAAGGCTAGGATGGGTGGCTCTGGAAAGATCTCTTTAAGAATGAGGTCATCTTCTAGTATGGGTTGCAGTTGTCTGAGGATTTTCCGTGGGAAGGGTGATATGTCATCACTAATGGCATGTGATTTGTGGGGATTTTCTTTTTGTACTGCAGCAAATCTTCTCGTGGTATCCAGGTGGCTCTTTCAAAAGTGCGATCTCTCTCTTAGAGGAGTGTCCTTGTTGGCTGAAGGCCCTTTTGAGATTTGTGCGGTGGCAATCACAGGTATTCTCCTTGCTGCAAATTTAGTGGTATTGGAGAGTTTGGGTGTAAATTACAGCTTTCTCGGTGTGTTTAGGGTGATTGCTGGTTTTGTCTAGATATGTATGTTGGTCTGTGGGTTTTTTGTGTATGGTGGTTTGAATTTTACCATCTTGGATATTGATCATGGTGTCCAAAAAGGAAATGCTGGTGTTAGAGTATTCAAGTGATAGTCTGATGGAGGGGTGGTGACTGTTCAATTTTTGGTGGAAGTCCATCAGAGACTGCAGGGTTTTGGTCCAAATGATGAAGATGTCATCTATGTATCTCAGGTATAGTCAGGGTTTGATGGTGCAGTTCTTGAGGAAGTCATCTTCTAGATGTGCCATTAAAAGGTTGGCATATTGTGGGACCATTTTGGTGCCCATAGCTGTGCCCATGGTCTGGAGGAGTGTTGGTTGTTGAAACTGAAGTTGTTGTGTGTGAGGATGATGTATATGTGTTCAGTGATATCCTGAGTTTTCAAACTTGCTTTAGTTCAAGCATCCTTGCCACCATTTTTGAGCGCAGGGACGCTGATATACAAGATGCAGGAGGCTGCTGTACTGCAGTAATTACCATGTTCCAGCAGATTCGATTGATCGACTCTGCTCTGATGTGTTAGAATTCCACTGTGTCGGAGCAGCCTCCACGTTCATGTACAGGTGCCTGTTATTTCTTGTTGGTTGTAGAGTTCTCTCTCCCTTCTCCTCCACTGCATCATTTGGCATGATGATGAAGGCTACCACCTAAAGTAGTAAAGTTTTCATGGCCTAGAGATAAACATCAGTTCTATATTTGTTTATTTTCTAAGAGGTTGGAATTCAAATTCTAAAAGATAACATTAACCCAGATAGTGATTTGTGATAGAACAAAAGCTATTTATTGCAAAATTGAAATATGCACGATGGTGCAAGAATGCTGTGGTTTTAAAGTTTGCTTTTCCCTTATCTTGCAGGACTTGGAGCTTGTTCTTGGATCAGTATAAATGTTGTCAAAACCAGGGAGCATTTTAAAGCATTGGTTGTAGATCAGGACTTAGAAGGAAGACTCAAAATTTGTCTATCCTAAGCTTAATCTTCAATTTTAAAGCTTCCAACAGCGTCACCATGCTCAACATACAGCTTCCCCTCATAATATTCCCTCTCCAGTCAGTCTATAACTTCTACTCTATAACCTCCACCACTTTTTCTGTAATCAGATTTTGGGGTTGGTAAAGCTTGGTCTTGCCCCACTTTTTTGGATCAGTTTAAACTGCTGTCACTCACTGATGCATAAGATGTTTTTGTGTGGATGGGGGTGACCAGTTAGAAATTGGACCCGTGCCCATTTTGGCTTGTAAAAGGGGAGACTAGGGGCGCTGCTGGTGGGGTTATCCATGCCTCCATAGGGGACAGACTCTACTTGCTTGTAAGTTCTTTTGTTCCTTTTCTTTTTTTCTCCTGTTTATAAATTATACTCGTATAGTAACCTGCCCCAAGCCTTTGTTGAGAAGGGCTGCATATAAACGGAATAAATAAATACATATTGCTCCAAAAAGTCTAAATATGTTACACATGCCTTCAGTCCTCAATAAATCTAGTCTTTTCCTCTACTTAATGTTGCACTTGGTGGGAGAGAAGGATTGGCTTGTGACTAGCTGCCTTGTTAGCATGTCTTGCGTCATGTTTTGGATGCATTCATTATGTAGTGGGGGGAAATGCTTTTGGTACCAGTTTGTCTGTAAAGCACACAACCACTTTTGAACAAATCTTCCTCGATGACAGGGGTGTCCAAATCATTCGACTCCTTGCAGGCTGGATCCAGCCTGTGGGGTTCCTTATGGGCTGGATAATCCACCTCTGTATCTGTCCTATGGGGTTCTTTGCTGTGGCTGCCAGAGCTGCCATATTGGCACCAGCAGCCAGAGTTAACATGGTCACCTCTCAATCCTCATCAGTGCAGCTGCCTATCCTGAAACATCAACAGTGGTTAAGCTGCAACAGCATTAACTTCTTTGTTTCTGGCACTAGTAAAAAGGCTCCTTTGCAGCTGTAGCCACAGTGAGAATCCATGCAAGCTGAATGATGCACTTGCACAGGCTAGATCTGGTCTGCAGGTTGTATGTTTGACACTCCCTGCCTCACTTCTAAGAGTATGAAAGGATATTTTAGGATATTTTCTAGCCCTAGGATATCTGAAAATAGCTCTGTTTAAGGAAAAAAAGCCCTATTTACATTAAAAGGCTGAGATTTTCTAATTCTTCTCTCGCCTGTTGCAATTTGCCATAGTACTTGCTAATTACTGTAAACTTTCCAAATTGCCCAGTGTACGTGAGAAAAAATTGATTTTTCTATAACAGATGCACAGACACTTTTTGAAAAATTGACTCAACTTTCACCTCTTTAGATTGCATGCATTATTTGTATGAACGGTGTCTGAAGAATTAAAAAAAATATAACTTCAATGACTAGATGTTGTAGTGAATTCCTTTAAGTTGGAAAGCTTGGAAATGTAATATTACTTTTTTTTCAAAATATGAATGAGATTTAAATGTAGAGATAAACTCAGCTATTTATACATTACATCGTTTTGTTAAATATAGCCTGTAATCTGATTTTATTTGTGTATGTTTTAATTATGGCATACAAGAAATGTTTACATCTAGACACATTCAATGTCTTTGGTTTATATACAAGACAAACGTGAGGAATGCTTTACTTAATCTTAAGAGTCTGCAGCCTTTTTTCTCTTGAATGTGTGCATATTTTTACTCTGTCACTGCCCCACCCTTTGTATTTCAGATGACATGTACCACATATTAATTGTAATGTTTTAGTTGGAAACTAGATGGAATAGAAATGATTCCTATTTCCTTATGATGTTTTCTCCCCTCCCCTACAAGTGTTACCTCATTGCTTTGGAATTTAGGATCATAGGGAAGTAGGGCTAGAAGGAACCTCACAAGGTCATTTAGTCCTGCTCAAAGCAGGATAATCCCAAACTAGATCATCCCAGTCAAGCATTTATCTAATCTGCTCTTGACAGCATCTAAGAATGGAGATTCCACAACTTCTCTTGGTAGCCTTTTCTAATGCTTGACCACTCTTATACTCAGAAAGTTCCTCCTAATCTCCAACCTAAATTTTCCCTGCTGCAGCTTGAGGCCATTTCTCCTGTCCCCTACAACCATAAGGAAAAGCCCATCCTCTCTATAATCACCTGTGACAAAGGCAACTTCCAGGCCCAGTGTTAGTATGGACCCGCCCCTGTCTCTGGACAAACCATGTGCCTTGCCTGTCAGCCATGCCTTGTTGGCAAATGATTTGGATGTTAAATAGGCAGCAGGCTGCCTTTCAAGTGCCCAACTGTAACAGGGCAGTGCATACATGTTCTGACCTTCCCTTACACGTGTCCCATGCCTTGCAGATGTCAAATTTTGTGATGGTACTCTGGCTCAAGGCTGGGTCACACTGCACACACAGTTGGATCTTTATCATACTGCCACCTTCAGGGCCCACACACACACCACCCTGCTCTCACTGGAGCCGCTTGCACTCCACCGGCTTTCATCCAGTCTGTTGCACACTGCCTCTCCAGGCCACATTCACTCTGCCCTACTCAAAGAGATCCTTGGGCTTTGCTCTCCATCCCTCGGTCAGCCCTAGCATGGTCTTTTGGGCCTCTCCTGTGGCCTTCACCCTGACCTCCACTCTGACACCCCTAGGACTCATGTGCTGCTCACTCAGTGTGCCTGGCCCTCACTCCAGGGTCCAACACCCCATAGGGCTCAGGTGCAGCTACTCTGCTTAACCCTCCTAGTAACCCACCTGAAGGTGGGGGCTGGGGTTTAGGTGCTCCGACCTGCCTTATACCACGGAGGTGATCGGTCCTGGTATTTAAGTGTACTGCCATGACACTGGCAGTCCCACCAGGCATCCCTGTCCTGGCAGGGTACAGTTTTAGGTCATGTTCAAGACCAACAAGCTCTCCTCCTTCCCCATAGCCTCACCCTTACCTCCGAGTTGTTTCTGGAGCCGGAGCTCAGCAGGGAGATGTTTCTTTCCTGCTGGCTGGTCTCACACTGCTCTCTACTCTCTCAGAGCTCGGCCCTAAAGTGGCTGCCTTCATCAGCCACATGGTAGCTCCCTCCTCCAGCCATTAAAGTGACAGACACCCAAAAAGGTGCTCTGTTATATCACCCTTCAGGTATTTGAAGACTGTTATTTGAATTCTGCTCTCCCCTCCCCCCTGTCTTCTCTTTTCCAGGTTAAATAACCCTAGTTCTTTCAGCCTTCCTCATGAGTCTTGCTTCCCAGGCCCCTGATCATTTTTGTTGCTCTGCTCTGAACTCTTTCCATGCTATCCATGTCTTGAAGTATGGGACCCCCAAAAGGTCACAGTACTCCAGGTGAGGTCTCACCAGTGCTGAATAGAGTGGAAGAATCAGTTCCCTTGATTTGCAGATGACAACCTAGGATGCTGTTGGCTCCTTTTGCAACAAGAGCACACTGTTGGCTCCTTTTCAGCTTGTGATCCACTGTAACCCCCAGGTCCTTGTCTGCAGTACTACAGCCTAGCCAGTTGTTCCCCAGTCTATATGCATGCAGTTATTCTGTCCCAAGTGCAGGACTTTGTCCTTGTCCTTGTTGAATCTCATCTGATTGATTGTGGACTGTTTTTCTGGATCCTGGCCCTGCCCTCTGGAGTGTCTGCAGTTCTACCCAACTTGGTGTCATCTGCAAATTTGCTAAGTATGAACTCAGTCCCATCATCCATATCATTAATGAAGATATTAAGCAATACCAGACCTAGGACCGACTCCTACAGTACTTTTGTCTAGTCTGTATTTCCTTGGGTTGTTAATGAGAATGTCATGATAGACAGTGTCAGAAGCCTGGCCAAACTCAAGGTATCAAAGTCTGTTACATCCACTGCTCTTCCCCCCACCTCCCCACAGAACTTGTCACCTTATTAGCAAAGTAAATCAAGTTGGTTAGGTGTGACTTGCTCTTGGTGAATCCATGCTGGTGGTTCCTGATCACCTTGTCCTCTAGGTGCTTCACAGTGGATTCCTTGAGGATCTGCTTCAAGATCTTTCCAGGTATCAAGGCCAGACTGAATAGTCTGTAGTTCTCCAGATCCTCCTTCTTCCCCTTCAAAGATGGGGATGATAGTTGCCCCTTTCAGTCATCCTGGACCTCACCTGACCTGTTCTTCTGAAAGAGGATAGTTGATGGCTGTGAAATTACCTCAGCCTGTTCATTCACTACCCTTAGGTATATCCCACCTGGCTCTGCTGACTCGAAAGCATCTAGCTTCTCTAAGTAATCCCTAACCTGTTCTTCCATTACTCTTTCTTTTTGTCTCCTTCCCTTTCTTAGCTGCCAATTGTACTCATCGTCTGGCAGCTGCCACTATTTGTGAAAATTGAAATAGGCATGAAATACTTCAGCCTTATCTTCAGTGTCTGTAACTAATGCCTTCTGCATTCCTCAGGGGAGCTTTGAAATCTCTTATTTTCCACATAACTGTAGCATTCCTTTTTATTGCCTATCATGACAGCTGCATCTCAAAATGTGCCTTGACCTTTTTTATTTTCTTCCTGCATGCCCTTGAAGTACTATTATACTCTTCCACTGTAGTAGGGTCTGTTGATCCCAGATAGGTCTCATCAGCCATCTTTGGACACGCAGATAAGGCAGTCATGGGAGACAACCATCCTTGACAGTGAGGGATTTCCAAAGAAGTACTTCCTTAGTACTATGACCAAACTTCCATTTCTATATGACATCTTTTTGTGTTTCAGCCCCTTGAAGAGATTGCTGTTTAGCCAGGCTGGTCTCCTGTTGCAATTCCCATTTTTCCATTTAACTGGAATAACTTGCTCCTGTGCCCTTAACAGAGCTTTCTTAAAGTACAACCAGTCCTTCTGGACTCCTTTTCCCCTAAGAGTTGCCTCCCAAGGGATCCTGCCCACCAGATCCCTGTATTAGTTTAAGTTTGCTTTTCTGCAGTGCAGTGTCTTTCTGGTGCTCTCCTTCCTTCCTCCTCTTAGGAACTTGAACTGCATCTTTTTGTTGTTGCTGTCACTCAAGTTACCCACCACCTTTCAACTTTTATTCTTTTTCCAGTTGGCTGTTTATTCAGATAGGATATTAGGAATAAGCAGAACCTACAAGGGGTTGAGAGCAAAGGAAACTGTTTTGGAGATCAAGAAGTGCAGAAAATTGGCAAAAGACAGGTTGGGTTAGATTTTGCAAAGAAAGTTAAAACAGTGAAAGATTCTACACCCATTCATATAAAAAGAGAACCGGGAAAGAAGTACAGCCTCTATGAAATGAGGATTATCCACAAAATGAAGGTAATTAGTGTCCAAAATGTAACTAAATGTTTGTTTTCAGTAAAGACCCTGCTGAATATGGGGACAGAGGCAAATGGAAATTACCACAGTCAAGGTGAAAGCAAAACTTGGTTTTGTAGGGATTGAATAATCTCTATCCTGGCATTCTAAAAGAACTGGCACATACAATCTCATGTCCAGTGAAACCTATTTTAATAAAGTTATGAAGATTAGAGTGATAGCACGAGTGGAGATGTGGGATCTGTATTGAAAAAGGGGAAGGGTGTTCTGAGCAACTGCAGGCTAGCCAGTTATTCTGACCCATTTTAGAGGAGACCTTGAAGGAAAGAATACTCAGATATGATGGGAAATGGGGGAAGTGCATCATAAGTATAAGTATATAAGGGGTGTACATCAGGATCTGGGGGAACGCCTGTTCACTAGAGTGCCCCATGGGATGACAAGGTTAAACAGTCACAAATTTCTCCAAGACAGTTTCAGGCAGGACATAAGGAAGAACTTCTTTATAGTTCGAGCCTCCAAGACCTGGAACAGACTGCCGCCAGAGGTGGTGCAAGCACCTACTCTGGATTCCTTTAAGAGTCAATTGGATGTTTATCTTGCTGGGATCTTGTGACCCCAGCTGACTTCCTGCCCCTGGGGCAGGGGGCTGGACTTGATGATCTTCCGAGGTTCCTTCCAGCCCTAATGTCTATGAAATCTATGAAGTCATGGATTTACCAAAAGTGGATCATACTTAACTAACTTGATATCTGTCTCTGCAAAGAGAACTGTTTTTCTAGACAAAGGAAATCTTTCTGGATCTCAGTAAAACCCTCTTAATATGGGTAAGGAACTGGCTGAAGGGAAAACAAAAATGGGTAGTACTGAAAGGGTAAGCATTGAGGAGGAGGGAGGTTACCAAGGAGCTCTTCAGACACTGGTCTGGGAGTTATCTTTCATTCATTACTTTGGTACAAAATGTTGTACTGTACTAATGAAATGACATAAAGTTAGGAAGCACTTTCAATATAGGGGAGAATTGGGAGGTTGTACAGGAAGAATTGGATGACTTTGTGGAGTAGAGTGGAGTATGGGATAAAGTTTGGTAGTACAAACTGAAGTAATACATTTACAGATTAATGACATAAGCATTTTTGCTTAACTCTAGGGCTCAGCATTTGGAAATGACAGCAGAGAAAGATCTTGGTGTATTACTCAATAACAAGATGTCAATGAGCTACCATTGTGTTGTGGCCATGAAAAGGCAAATGTGATCCTACGCTGCAGAGTTAGTATTGTTTAATGCCATTTTACAGGACATTTGATAAGATCACATTAGTTCTGGTCACCTATGTTCAGAAGAGTTGGATTCAAATGGGTGCAGATGCAATAACAGTTTACAAAGGATATTGGGATGTAAAAAGTATATTGTAATCAAAGGACAGGGATACAAACTTGCTATGCTTTGACTGTAACAACTGCATGATTCTAGCAGCAAATCTAGCCAAACTGCTCTAACTTTAACCCTGCTTCATTCAGGGTGAAAGTCAAGGTGACTTATGTCATTTGTTTCTCTCTAGGATCATGCCTTTATAACAGTCACAGTATAACAGCTGCTGTGGGCTCCTGAACAGCAGCATTTTGTCTCCTTTTAAGGAAGCTAAAATAAAAGTTTGTCTTTACCCAAAGATGCTGGGGGACTGGAGAGCCTAACGATATGTCTACACCACAAGCTTACTGCGCACAGGCTGAACTCCCTGGGCATCTTTACGTATGCTGCAGGGTGAGAGGAGCGCTTTAATTAGGGTGGTTTTCAGAAGCCTTTCTAATTAAAGTGCCTGTAGCCTCTCATATATTAAGCATCCTGTGCTTCAAAATGGCAGTAGGGGCACTTTAAATCTTGTTCATTGAGCTTTTAAAGCACCCCTGCCACCATTTCAAAGTGTGGGAACACTGAATACTTGAGATGCTGAGGCTACTGGAGCATGCTAATTAGCGCACACCAGCAGGCTCGATTAACTGAGTCTGCTCTGATGCCTGTTAATAAGCATGCATTGGAGCAGGCATCAGGCACTTGTATAGGTGCTTCTTATATGTTACCTGCTGGACCATAAGTAGCACAAGTACTTCCATGTGGCACTGGGAGGGCAGAGCTGGTTAGGCTGCCCAAGGTTTGCATAAACACAGCTACAGTACTTCTGGTTTAGGAGGCAGATTGTTTGGAACAGCTAAGTATATTACAGTCTGTTGCAGTGCAGATATGCACCAAAAGTGGTTAGCTTGTTTAGCCTGGCAAAATGAAGGCTGAGAGGGAGTATGATTTTTATATATATATGTAAAATTCAAGAGAAGTAAACAGGAGAAGGAGAGATAATTATATAAGCTCAAAGGATGAACTTTGCAGAAGAACAAATGGATGTAAATGGACCATAAATTTATATAGGCTGGGAACATAAGAGTGTTACTAACCATTGGGACAGTGAGGATTTGAAGCAGATTTTTAGTGGGAGTAGCTAGAAGACCAGCTCCGTTTTACAAATAGATTATTCGGTTTCTGAGATAAACAAGATAGCCGTCTGCATTAGCAAAAGGGGAGGGCAGGCTGACCCAGGAGGTCCTTTCTACTCATATATCTTTATTTCAACTGGCAACATGTATTATTTGCATCAGGATTATCGTGGGATCTTCATTTAACTATTGACACTGTAACTGCCTGTGTTAATCAGAATAATTTGTAACACATTTGATTTAACTTATTTATTTCCTCATTCACACTAACTGTTCAGTTTAGAGAACTGCTGTGTTAAATGGTGTCTTGACCTCTCCTTGTACATCCATGTATTGCATTAAAGAATGATATCTCTGCTGAGGTTTCCTTCACAAACTGTTTGTTTGCAGTTCTTCTGATGTTAAGTATAAACATATCAAGAAACTAGCAATGGGCATGAAACCATAATGAAATGTTTCTCAGGAAATGAGTGTGTACAGGAAGGTAAAAATGTAAATTTCTGCTCTTCACTTCTTTGATTCCTTCAGTTCTATTAAATTAGCCCTTCCCTGCAGTAGCTACAATTATGTTAATTATTTTCTTCAGGATACAGTTTGTGACAGCTAACCTTGCCAGATGGCTGTTCTGGCCTTTTTGACTAACCAGCCTTCTAATTAGGTTGGAATTTGATTGAGAGGGTAACCAGTGACATCCAATGATATGCAGAAGGTGATTTAGGTCTTTTGTCTTGGACATACTAATCTCCAAAACTGCCATATCATTATTACTAACATTATTTTTAATTGATTATAATTGGTACTATTCATTTTTGACATTTGAGATAATTATAAGAAATATATTTTTATACTAAAAGGTAAATGTTAGAATTAGACCAAAATGCTGCTCTGTCATGAAAATATCCTTTCTCTAGTATTTATGACTCTTCCCTAGTAATATAGAAATGTGGGGAAAGATGGGCATTATTGTCTTTATGCTAAAATTTACAAATTTATATGTTCATTCAAGAAAGTGAATTTAAATAGTCTGTAGAACTCTTGGAGACTTCAACTTTGGAACCAAATCCTTAACCTCCACTTCAAAATGAAATATGGCAGATCTGACTCAGGAAATGCTAAGACACTGATCTATTTTCTTAGCCTTTGGGAAAGAAAGCAAAAACTGAGGTTTTCTCTTTGAAGGGGATAGTAGGGGATTATATATCTTTTCACAGTTATGTTTCTTACTGAGGCTATGTGGGTGGAATTATGTTGTTGTATTTGTTATGCATTTATTATATTCTCAAGGGTTTGTCAAAAGTCTCTAGAGCATGAAATAAATACTTTTGTTGATGAATACCATTCCTAAAACATTTTTAAATTTCTTTTTACGTTATTGGTATATATTGAAGTGAACATTTTCCTTTGCTCTCAACCCCTTGTAGGGTATGTGGAAAGATGTGTAATCCTAGATAGCCTTTATTCACTGAGTAATGAGGTGGAAAGGAGGAATTTAAAGAAGCGGTGAAAGTAACTGCACTCAAACCATCAATAATTTTTTTTAAAAAGGTACAGAACATCAGAGACTAAAATTGGATGCCAGAACCATTCCATTACAATCAAGAAAGCATCGTAAGGGATGGTCATTGCAATAAGCAAGTGAGATGACAGGATATATTATGGTTCAATGAGTAGGGCATAAGGGAGTTAGGAGGAGCTGTGACTCATTTCTTCCAGTAATTTTTTGTATGACTTCAGGGCATAATGCAGGGCAGGGTAGCACTTCTTTCTACTCAAGTATGTCTTTAAGGCTATAAATAGATGTTACATTTATCCCCGAGGAAGTGCTAGGATCCTACAGTTGTATAAATCTACTGTCCCACTTCACGTCCCTCTGAAATATGTGAGATAGAATGTGCTAATGCTTTTTCCTGGGACATGGCTATGTATATCTAAAGTTATTACAGGTCATTCCTGGCCTGGCTGTGGGCTCTTACTGGCCATCTGACGATGCAGCAATGCAGCTTGCAAGGGCAACATCTATAGGATCATAGGAGAGTAGGGCTGGAAGGTCATCTAGTCCAGCCTCCTGCTCAATGCAGGCACATCTCTGACCATCCCTGCTGACTCGAAAGCATCTAACTTCTGTAAGTAATCCTTAATCTGTTCTTCTACTACTCTAGGCTCTTTCCTTCCCTTGGCCTTCCTAATTTCCTTCCTGCACATCTGTGCAGTACTTATACTCTTCTCTAGTAATATGATCAAGTTTTTACTTTTTGCAGGATTCTTTTTTGAGTTTCCACTCATTGAAGAGAATGCTGTCTAGACAGACTAGTCTCTTGTTGCACTTCCCCTTGTTTCATTGTACCTGGGATAGCTTGCTTCTGTACCAGTAATTCAGCCTTCTTAAACTAAAGCCAGCTTTTCTGGACTCCTTTTCCCTTCAGATTTGCTTCCAGGGGATCCCATATACCAGTTACCTTGGTTTGTTGAAGGCTGCTTTTTTGGAGGTATCTTCATTCTGCTCTTCTCTTTCCTTGCTCTTTTTCCTTATTCCCTTTAGGATCTTGAGCTTTATCATTTTGTGGTCACTGTCATACAAGTTACCTTCCACCTTCCCATTCTCAACCAATTCCTCCCCGTTTGTGAGCAGCAAGTTGAGGAGTTTTCCCCTTAGCTGGCCTCTCCAACACCTGTACCAAAATGTTATGCCTGACAGAACACACTGCAAGTATTTCTAAACCTGGGACAATCGGCCCACCTCAAATGAGATACCTATATACACACTAAGTTACTTAATTTTTCTGCACTTCAAATAATCCGTCGTTAAAATCAAGTTTATCTTTGTAAAGTACTCAGAAATCTGTGTGTCAAAAATGTTATGCTAAATATTAGAATGAAAAAGCTATTATTGTGAAAAATGTCAATAAAAAAAAATGGTAAGATAAAATATCTGTACCAAGCAGTACTAATGGAGTCAAGACTGTGTATGAGCAAGTGCTTGCTATTAGTCTATCAAACAATCTCTAATAAGCTGAAAAGAGAAACAACCTTGGCATGACATTTTTTTTAAATTCCAAAGAAGTATAATACAGCACAATTTTGTGTAATATTATAACTAAAGGTAAATGTTACAGTAGAATTTAATGGAAACATGTATTAAGTACACTGTCTCTCTCTCTCTCTCTCTCTTTTTTGTCCCTTTCAACCTTAACAAAATGTGAAGCACTTTGTTTATTTTAAGCAAAGGGGAAACTTCTGCATCCAGAGACAGATGGCTAAACATTAACAAAGGTTGGAAAGACAGTGGGCATTATTTATATGCACATGTTCTGAAGCAGTATCTAGATGCAGTCTAATTGGCTGGTTTCAAGTACTGAGCTAACAATTCATGGTAAATACAGCAAGTTGTAATTTCTGCTCTTTTAGTTTGATTTAGTTCACTTGTTCACAAAAATACCTTACACTGAATTAGGCTGTATTTTAGTGTACTGTTACAGATTTTTATTCTGTGGAATGTTATACCATCATAAAGTTAGAACAATTTCAGAGCATAACAACTAATGCCATCTCAGAGCTGCACAGCTGTGAATTGCCACTAGGGCTAGGGACAGACATTCAAAAAACTTGAGCCTGAATTGATTAAATCTTTGCAGGTTAGTCTAACTTGCCTAGGCTGATCAGTTTGTAACCAAACAGACATCCCCTCTGGACTGAAAAAATGCAGGCACATGCCTGCAGTGGCTCAAGCTAGATGCCAAGGGGTGCTAGAGAAGTCCTTCCTTCTCAACAGTGCTGGGCTTGGGTGGGGGGGTGGCCAGGCCCTGGCAGGATGCTCTGATTGGGGGGGGTGGCCTCCTCACTGGTCATCAAGGGAGCCAGCTGGTATTTACATAGCATTTACTTAAACAGCAGGGAGCATTTATCACCCCATCAGCAAAATTAAAGGATCTCTCATTAGTTCAAGCTCTTCTTAAACAACTTGTTCCAAAGGAATGGAGGGATGTTACCAGCTGACCTGTTGATTAGCTCCAAAAAGCCCTAAGCAGCACTGTCTTGTCTGCCTTGTCTCCCACATCATGGAACATAGCCAGCATGTGGTATGCTAGCTAATAGTGAGAGGTGTCTGTGTAAAGCAGAGTGGAGGGGGAAATCCCTGCTTAGCAGGGAGTAGCAAGGGGAGGGGGGGAGCAGAGGGAAGCCAGGCAGATTCCAGCAGTCTCTGCTGGAGCTGCAGCCAGGGAGCAGAGGGGAGGGGCCAGCTCTGCTATGGAGCAGAGAGCACCACCCAATCCAGAGAGGATGCTGGGGGAGTCTGGCTTAGCATAAACCAGGAAAGGGTCTGGGACAGACATTGCATAAACCAGTTTGATCCAAATAATTTAAGTCTGATACTACATTCAACCAGGTTTATCTCAAACCAGTTTCAGCCACTTTCAAACCAGTTTATGTGCACTGAACATCTGTTCTGTTACAGGTTTAAACCAGCTTCTGATCACTTAAACCGGTTTATGTGTAATGTCTGTCCCTAGCCCAGCATGCCTGGTAAGCAGGGGCATGGACAGGAGCCAGGACTCCTCTGGGGTGAGAGAGGAGAGGGCGATGGCATATAGCTCCTCATGTGGTGACTTCTCTGACTCTGCTGCTAGCAGGAGCCAGCCAGAGCTGTGCGTGGAACAGAAAAGTTTTTTGGGAAAAAACCAACTCTGTTTGAAATGGATGAGAAGTAAAGAGAAAACAGTGGAAGAAAAGAAGAAAAAGAAAAAAGAAAAGACCAAAATCTTAAACATTTCATTGAATTGGGATTGGGCCAGGGGGCAGTTGGGTTAGCACTCACACTAGAACAGAGCTGAGACCCAGTGGGCTTGCTGCTTGCATGCCACACCAGGGCAGAGATGAAACCCAGCTGAGAATGGTTCATTCTTTGGCTCATTATCTTCAACAGGTAGGTGATAGGATTGCTGTTTTCACAGGGGTGCTAGAGAAGACAGCAAACTGGTTAGCTGCACCTGAGTGCTTAGGGTGGTCAGGGTGTGCTGAAGTTGTATGCCCTGTTGGTGGGAGGGGGTGTTGGCTTGGGGCTGTCATGAATTTGTTGTTTTATTATCTACACTATTTCTAACATACATTCTTAGTCTGTTTCAAAAGTGTCACAGATTTGCCTGAAAACTGAGTTGGCTTTGGGGTTCACTCTGTGACATGCATAGATATCGTCCCAAATTAGATTAATTCCCAAATTTAGTCTCTGTAAATTGTGAAGCTGGTTAAGTTTTGTTATTCTTATATCTATATGTATTATAGTATTTGATATAAATGTACTTTTGTAATTTCATGATGTAACTGGAAGATAATCAAATGAGGTATTTAGCACACACCCAAGGCACTGTCTCCATGTAATAGGGGAAATCAGTTCCCCTGTGGAAAAGGCACCTGAGAAAAATGGCTCTCTAGCCAGGGGAATTTCTGGTACCTTAGAGTGTCCGGAAATTAGAAAAAGCTGATGAGGAAGGGGTTGGCCTAGGAGTCTTTTTAGATTATATCTAGGATAGAATTGGGGTCTTCTGGATTTTTCTCAAGCTGGAGAAGGGTCTGAGATTCCAGCTGCCAGTGTAGCCAGAGGAGAGAGTACGAAAAGTTTTTCTTGTCTTTTTTTATTTCTGTGTTAAAGCTTATGGTCAGTTTTGTTTTGCATCACTATTTTCTCCTGTACAATAAATTCTTTTGCCATTTTGCCTCCTTAGTGATTGCCTGTGGAAAATGACTTCTGGGTGAGTGATACTCCAGGCTAGCCCTTTCTACGGAAAGGGGGACATAAAAGTTATTTCACAACCCAGTGGGGTGGCTCTCTGGGATTGGCAGAGATTCCCTTACTGATGCTGCAGGGTCCAGTGTGAGGGTAGTGGAGCTGAGTAGAGGATAGTGATTCCAGCAGCATCCTTTTACTCAGTAAACATGTAGAGCATGACCTTGTCATTACTAACACTATCTTCAGACAACATGATAGGTATAAAACAACATGGCAACAGCCATGCTCAAAACAATGGCACCTCCTTGACTATATTGCTGTAAGAGTGTATGATCTAAAAGACGTTCATATCATGTGTGTTATGATAGGAGCTGATGACTGCTGGACCAATCATTGCTTAGTGAGATCAATCATATCCGTCGGGGTTGCATTGAAACATCAGAATCAACCTAAATCAGTTTGAAGAGAGTACAACATCAAATGCTTCCAGACCCCTAGACACCGTGAAGCCCTCCAAACATATCTCAGCAAGAAACTCACCCATCTTAGGATCGGAAATGAAAGACTTGTGTTGAGGAAGATTTGGCAAGCTCTAAAGGAGACCATGCATGAGGTATGCGTGGAATCGATTAGCTTTACCACCCAACACCATCAGGGCTGGTATGATGAAAACAACACTGAGGTCAAACCTCCTCTTGTTGGAAGAAAAAAAGCTTTCTGTGACTGGCAAAACCTTCCTATATCCAGTCAGAAGCACAGAGCTTTTTGACAGCTTAAAGCTGAAGCCTAGAGGAAGATTCAAGAATCAAAAATAAATGGTGGGAAGAAAAGGCAAAAGAAATCCAACAACTTGTTGATAGTCATGAGATGCAGAGCTTCTTCAGTGCAATCAAGGCTGTGTATGAACCAAGCTCTCGCAGACTTACCCTGCATAGATCTGAAAATGAAGGTACACTTCTCGCAGATGATGAGTCCATCAGAAACCACTGGAAGGAGCACTACCAAAAGCTCCTGAACTGAGAATCGATGGTGATTGATGAAACCATTGACTCCATTTTGAAGTATCCATTAAGGGACATACTTGCCAGTCCACAGATGATAAGACAGATGAAGAAAAAACATCTGGTCCTGATGGCATACCAGCTGAGGTCTTGAGAGTTGGTGGGGAAACTGAGTAACAAGATCCAAACACTCAAAATCTGGAACAATGAGGAAATTCCTGCTGCCCTAAGGAATGCCAACATTGTCACCATTTAGAAAAGGGAGATAAGTCTGACTGTGGAAACTATCGAGATATTGCCCTCCTTTCCATCCCTGGGAATCAAATTCTGCTGACCCGACTGCTTCCTCTCACCAAGGAAATCCTTCCCGAGTCTCAATGCGGCTTGGAGAGGCACCGTTGATATGATTTTTGTGGCCCAGCAGATCCAGGAAAAATGCCAAGAACAACATCAGGAACTGTATATAGCCTTTATTGATTCGGTCAAAGCTTTTGGCTGTGTTAACCATGGGGCCCTATGGAATATCTTATCAAAGATTGGCTGCCCAGGGAAATTTATCACCATTCTAAGACTCCTTTATGACCCAGATGACTACTTCCATCCTGTGCAGTGACTCCACTACAGAACCCTTTGCCATTCAAACTGGCATCAAGCAGGGTTGCACGATCACACCGACTTTATTTTTCATCTTTCTTGTAGTAATGAAGATGCTCATTTATGACCATCTGCCACGTGGCATCAACATCAAGTACAAGATGGATGGGAACCTTTTAATCTCTCCTGCCTCTGTGCCAAAACGAAAATTACTTTAGTCTTATTATGGAACATTAGTACACTGATGTTTGTGCTGTCATTGCACATACAGAGGAGAACCTAAAAACAGCCTTCAACAGCTTCTTTCAAGGATACTAGTGCCTGGGACTCACCCTTAACATCAGAAAATTTAAGGTCTTTCACCAGCCTGGCAACTCCCTCAGCTAAGATCCTTTGCTGAAGGACAGAAGCTGGAGAACGTTGAACACTTTGCATACCTCTGCAGTCGTCTCTCAAAGAAGGCCAACATTGAGGTGATTCAGTATAGGATCCGATGTGCCAGCTCTGCCTTTGGAAGCCTGAATCACGTCCCCAATGATCACATCATCAGGACTTGAGCAAAGGTACTATTATATAAGGCTGTGGTAATCCCAATTCTTCTCTGTGGCTGTGAAGCTTGGGTGACCTACAGTGACCGCCTTAAAAGCCTGGAATGCCATTACCAGTGCTACCACTAGAAGATCTTTGGCATGAAGTGGGAGGATCGTGGGTGTCCAGTGCCTCTTGAGGCACCCCCTGCACATGCACTGTTACCAGATTTGCCCATTGCTTTGGAGTGTGCTCATTTAAGGGATATGTTTCTAGGGTCTTGGTAATTCTGTCAATGTGCTGCTTGTGTTACTTGTGTTTCTATACGGAGCTGTATATCTCTCTTCTGCAAGTCTTCACCCCCGCAATGGAGCTATCTTGCAGGACTCAGTCTCAATGGGGCTGGGTTCCTCCAGTCACCAAATCAGTCATACACACAAACACACACAGATTAATGTGACATGCCTGACCCGGCCGGGTTGATCAGCATGGACAAGCTGACACCAAGAATCAGTTCATCAGAGCAACAATAAACTGCAGTCAGACACAAGCACACAGGTAAACAGAATCCCTCTGAATCCAGCTGGGTGTTCAGCTGACACCCTCTTGGGCCAGCATTCAGTTCATAAGGGGACGTCTGGGTCAAACTGGGTCAATCAGCCTGTACAAGCTGATCCCCTTATGTGTTTCAAACTTAGCACGTCCCAATCTTTGGCCTCTTGATGAGCAGACCCCACAGTATTTTTGGGCTTCACAGGGATCTTTAGCATAGGTAAAAGAAGCGTTGCTGCAGAGCATGTGAGGAAGAAGAAGTAGAGAAGGAAAAATGTACCCAGTTACTACCAGTTTGACTATAAAAGTTATTTATTGCTAAGTATATGAAATATATATAATGGTACTAATAGTAATAGACATGCAAAGGAAAAACAAACACACAATTACAATACTACCCTGGTTTCACTAAGTATTTGGGGAAACTTAGCTCAAGCTTAACTAGTACAGTTCAGGTTCAGAAATTTATGCCTAGAGAGAAAAGAGAGAGAGAGAGCGCTGAGATCTCACCAGTCCAAGGCACTTGGGTCTCAAAGCTGACAGGTAAAGTTCCTAGCACAATCCTTGAAGGGAGACTATATGTTCTTCCAGCATCCCGAGAACAACAGGGGATGGTGTCAGCACTCATACTGCTGCTTTTTACAGATTTTTATACCCTCAGTTCAGCTT
>NW_005843080.1:153007-158623 GCF_000455745.1 Alligator sinensis
GGTCTCTTGCCTCAGCATTCCCTAACCCGGCAACCGAGTTTTAGTCAATCAAGTTTAAATAGGCCTCCCATAGTGGGACCGGGGAATGTACAGCCCGAGATGCCTATTAAACTTAGAGGTGTGTGTGTGTCTGGTGGGGAAGGGGAACGTCCTTTGTAAATCCAGATTAGAACTGGTCTGATAAATGCTGAGCTGGGTGTGTGTAAATGTGGGTTGATTAGCATTTGCAGCACAGATTCCCCATCATGCAGTGCTCCCCTGCTTCTCTGGTCCCAGAATTCACTGCAGTCTCTGCTTCAGGCTTTCTGTTCTCAATCTCTCATGTAAATGAACGGTCATCTGGTTCCATCTCGGATGCAAATGAGACCCTAGGTAGTTGTTTCACTCTTGTCACCCTTATCTGGAGGGTCTTAGGTGTGTCTCTCACTGCATCTTAATCAGTTTTGTTTAGGTAGAGCAGGGGAGGGAGGGGGAATTCTTTGTGAGTCAGGCAGACAGCATCCTGTGCCAGGGTTCCCAAGAACACAGAGCTGAGATGTAACAGCACCACCTATGCATCGCCCATGGGGAGGATCATGGCACAAATGCCAGTGTCCTCACTGATGCTAACACCACCAATATGGAAACACTGGTTATTCAACATCAGGTATGGTGGACCAGGCGCTGTGTGCGCATGCCTGATGTCTGTTTACCAAAACAACTGCTATACTCCCAACTCGGCCAAGGACAAAGGACATGTGGGGGGCAGAGGAAATGCTTCAAGGACACCCTCAAGGTGAATGTTAAGAAGCGTGGCATTGGCATCACAAATTGAGAAAAACTAGCCTGGGATAGGGCTACATGGCAATGCCTTGTGAGAGAAGGTACTTTGAGGAAAGTACTTTGAGGAAAACCTTCTTGCCCTGGAGGCAGAAAAATGACAGAAATGGAAGGAAAGGAAACAAGACCAAGAAATCTGTGGTCTGACCATCTTTTAACCACTACCTGTGGCATTTGACAGAGAGTCTGTGGCTCTAGGATCAGCCTTTTTAGCCATCAAGGGACTCATCTACAACCCTTTATTGACCCATGGGAATGATCATCCTTGACTGAGAAACTGCCAATGAAGTGGAGCTGAGACTTGCTGGGGACAAGGAGCTATCCCAGGGCAACCTTGATCTGTTCCTTGGGGCAAGGAATAGCAGAATGGAGAGAAATTCAGGGTTCTGGTCATCCCTTGCAGATGGGTTTGTCACAGAAGGTACTGCTGGTTTTTTTTTTTTTCCTTCTCTCTCTCTCTCTCTCACTCTCTCTCTCTTTTTGCCTCTCTTTTTTCATGGTGCACTTCAAAAGTATTGTTCTGTTAGAGGTTTCAGTATTTCCCAAGATAAAATCAGAGCAACAGTCAAAAATTGAACCACGGTGAATTAAGCATAAAATACCATATGTCTGATTTAATTTGTATAGTGACAGTTGCTTTAGCAGTGCAATCACGTTAGACTAACTGATTTCAATAGCTTTAGAAGCTATTTGAAGTGTGAATGTCAGTAACATATTAAAATAATTTGCCTTACATTTTTATAGTATGTATTTAATACAGAATCAGATTTCAGCTATTATAGAATATTCTTAAGCATGCTGGCTGTAATTGTTTAAACTGGGTCCATGACATCATTTTGTTTAGACTATAAATAGTATCAGTTAGTAATTTTACTTATCTGAGAGTTTTTTTACATCAAATTTCTTTAGCCCTCTTCTACATGCAAACAAATCTGATTGTTGAAATCTGTTGTTGCATCTGTACTCTTAGAAATTCTTTAAAATAATACAGCTCATAATTCAGATATGTAAAAAGGTTGTTTGTCATTTATTGCAAACCACTCTGAACTTTACTGGATAGGGTAGGCTATACATCTAAATTATAACAATAATAATAATAATAATAATGATTCCTATTTAGCTCCGGCAATTTTTAAGTCTAATTCATTTTATATAATGAAATCTAATTTCCATATTTAATGTCTTACAATCTTAACAAAGAACATTCTTTTAGATCTGAGAAGATATCCCAAAATATTCTAGCTGTCTTCTTTAAAAGGCATTTGGTGAAGTTTTTTTTCCTGGAATGTTGTTGTTTTGATGCTGTAAATTCAAAAGCCCATGTTACAAAATAGATTGACTGTTGCAGTACCTATACAGGCAAATTTTCTGCTATAGCGACCACAGTCATTTGGCTCTTACTGAATCTTTACATGCATGTCCATACGTGCAAGCATTGGCCTCATAAACACTCAGTTTCTCCTAGGAGAAACTCAAGAATTTCTAATTAATTTTTCTGGCTGCTTGTTTTTTTTTCTCTCTTTAAGTCATCTAATAGAGCTCTCAGGTCCAGTGCATCTAAATGTGCTTCTCTGTTGCTGGGCCTGCACTTTAAATAAGTGTTTTGTGATAAATGATTCAGTATTTATTTGTATTATAGAATCCCCAAGTATAGTTGTCAGTGTAATTGCTTCTTGTCCTCTTATTAATTTATTTAGGAGCAATGTACCAGGGGCCTTTACGCCAGCTGAAATGTAAATTTAAAACATGTAAAATGTAAACTTTGTAAAATGTAAAATTTTGTAAAAATGTAAAATTAAAATGTAAATGTAAAACATTTCCAACTGTAAATAGACTAACTTTATGGTTTACTATACACTTTTCCAGTTAGCTGTGTCTACTTGTTATTTTAGTGAATCCTCAAGCTTTTGGCCAATAACTTCTGCTAATTGTTCTAATTTTCCTATTGGTTACTTTTTCTTTTGTGTAAACAATATTGTGTATCATCTGAAATTTAAACTGGACTTCAAGGAGATTCTTTTCTTTATCAAGCCCTAATGCAGGGATGGGCAGTTATTTCAGCTGGAGAGCTGCTTAACAAGTTTTGGTGAGCTGTTGAAGGCCGAAAGGGTAGTCCTGGCCTCTGGTCATCATCATGGGATCTGAAGTCCTGCCCCTAACTCCTAACCTTTGCCAGTGGAAGCCTTTCTCCTTGCCCCGAAACTACTCCTTTTGGGAGGCAGGGGTTTGCCATCTTGGAACCAGAAAAACAAATCATACACTAAAAAAATCAAACATCTACTATAACATTTTAATTTCAGCAAATATTTTTGTCCTGATGTATGTGTGTTTGCATTGTGTATCCATAGGCAATTGCATAATAGCTAAAAATGCAGTCTTACTTTTGTATATCGTGTGTGTGGGGGGTAGGGAGTGTATGTGGAGGGGTGTCTGTAATGTGTAGTTGGGGAGTAGGGGTGTGGGTATGGTGAAGGGGTAGGGTGCATGGGTGTGTAGGTCAGGGGGTGCATGGGGTATAGGGTAGTATATGGGTTTATATGAATGGGGTGTGTGTGGGAGGATGTGTGGGGGTGTATAGTGGGGGGTATGGGTGTGTGTGGGGGTATGTTGGGGTGGGGTTGTATGGGAGGGTGTGGCTGTGAGTGTGGGGTGTGGAATGGCGGGGGTGGGTCCCTGAAGTATGCAAGTCCCTGAAGCTGCACATGGCAAGCAGTGTGTGGGGCCAGTCCCATTTGGCTCCATAGTGTGTAGCTTCCTATGGTCCTGCCTGAGTTCTCAGCCACAGATGGCAGCAGTGTATGGAACCAGCCTGACCCAGCCCCATAGCAGATGGCTCCCTGTGCTCTTGCCTGAGTCCCCAGCTGCATGTGGTGGCAGTGTGCAGGGCCAGCCCGACCTGGTCCCATAGCACATGGCTCCCTATACTCTCAGCCCACTTTCCCCCAGTGAAAGTCCCTGGCCCCTGGCCCAGTGGGGCCCTTACCTGAATTTCCATTCTTGCAAGCAGGGAGGCTGGGAAACAGCCACAGGGTCACCAGGTGAAAGCCTCTGCCAGGCAGAAGGTTCTTGTCTCCAGTACCCCCACCTTGGGGTGGGTCAAGCCAGGCTGTGGTGGGGGTTGGCTGCTTAGCAACCAGTCAGAGCTGCTGCTGCAGCGGGTGTCTGCACCTCCTGCATGGAGACACTGGCTTTCAGAGGGGCAGCCGCGGACCAGGGCTGGTGATAATTGTCTTTTGGCTTATGGATGGACCTCGTGGACCAGATGGGATTGCATGGCTGGCTAGATCCAGTCTGTGAGCAGTATTTTGCCTGCCCCTGCCTAATGCATTCTGTATTTTTGAATCTTGAATTTCTATTTTCCTTCTCTGGGGAGGAGCATTGTTTTTGAGCTGCACGATGAGCTTTTGAGTTGCTTTAAGGAGCACTGCTACTTGGCAAAATTGTTCAGGTGTGTTGCTGATTATTGATTACAACTAAATATCAGGGCTGTTCTCAGTAGAGAGTCCTGTTGAGATTGAGTCCTATCTTAAAAATTCCCGTGTTTCTGCCTAACACAGCTACAAAAGCAGGCACTCAAAATAGGAAGGGTTTGGCTGTTCTAAAAGTCTTAGTCATTTTATGGAACAACTAACACTAACTCCAACTAAATCTCTCTCGAATAATGACATGATATATCTAAGTTTGCCTAGTTAACAGGGAGAGGGATAAAGAATAAAAACCTGAATAGGAAGTATTGAACTAAACTGTGAATAATGCTTATCAAGCTTGTTTAATTTACAGGTTCGCTCTAGTCCATCTTCAGTATTGTTCTCTGTGTAGGATGTAAACATTTTGTGTTTAGTCCCTCCTTATTTAAGTAAATGATATTTGTACATGAAAGCAGAAGACACAGGTTCCAGGTCATGTTCAGATTTAAATCTGCTTCTCTGACTTCTCAAGCACTGTGCTCTAACCACCAGGCTACTAGTACCTGTTTAGTTATTATCCACATGCTTCTTCAGCATTATTTTTGAAGCTGGCACCCTGGGCAGCCAAGAAAGGAAGATGCATAAAGCCAGAAGGAAGCAAACAAGGTAAAGAGTGTAGTTGAATGAGATAGCTGTTCTTCTGAAAAATGAGCAGGTCCCTCCTTTTAGCTTGGACTCTTGCTCTGGATGAGATGGACATTTCCCAACTGCTCCCTGTACATTTTAACCAATGACTCTTAAATGCAAGAGGAGGGTTAGATATTGAAGGTTAGGTTTGCATCTTATAGATAAACCAAAGTAGACTGTACACAAGCTTTCATGGGCTGAACTCACTTCATCAGATGCTATGATGTTGGATGTTAGATGCTACCTTACCTGGGGTATGGTGGTTACCCATCACTGTGCTGGGATGTCAGAGCAATATAGTTTCAAACCATCTCTGAGTGAGGGGAACTTAGAACCTGTATCTCCTGCTTTTTGGATGAGTTCCTGAACCACTTGACTATTAAGGGTAAAACACAGAAAGACCCTTCTCCTACTTTTATTTTATGCCAGGACTTACACTCAGGCATGTGCATACAACCTTTCCAGCCTGAGCACAGCCTACTGAATATACTCAGTAACTGTGTGGATGCTTAATAGGTGGGATAGGATCACAAACTCTGTATAAGTGTCAAAAAGACAGTTATATTGCTGGAAACCTGACACTTGGGCTTGTATGGTGAAACAAGATTCTACACTTACTGTTTGCTTATACAACAAAAATAGAATGAGAGAATTGAGATCTTCCTGGTAGTAGCCACCTACGCTTGTGGCAGTTGTTCAGCAG
>NW_005843080.1:158654-194914 GCF_000455745.1 Alligator sinensis
ATAAGCAAGCTTCATTGAAAAAGAAGTAATGTCTAACCCAAGGCTGTCCATTTCGTGGCTCTTGAGGGGTTAACTTGTGGCCTTTGATCTCAGCTTCAGGGTTAACTTGTGGCCTTTCATCTCTCCAGCTAAAGCAGCTAGGAACTCTGGACTTCCCTGCCACTGCCAACTTCTGCTTCCTGCCTCCACTCCGGCAGGGGTGGTATGGTGCAGCCCCTCCTGGTGTGGCTTGTGGCATGCTGCAGGTTTCTTAGATGTTGGACAGTCCTGATCTAGCCTATCCCTAAAGTATGCTGTGGATGTTCAGTCCCATAGTTGGTTGATTGACAAGGGATGATGTTTGGTAATGGTGGGCTAGAATTGTCCAGCTTGGCTAGGGACAGACATTACACATAAACCGGTTTAAGTGATCAGAAACTGGTTTAAACCTGTAACAGATCAGATGTTAAGTGCACATAAACAAGTTTCAAAATGGCTGAGACTGGTTTGAGAGAAACCTGGTTGAATGTAATCACACTAAACTGATTTGGCTCAAACCAGTTTATGCATTGTCTTTCCCGGACCCTTTGCTGGTTTGAGTGAAATCAGAGACCCCCAGCATCCCTGCATGCTCTCTGGGCTGGATGGGGTGCTCTGCTCCAGCCCAGCCAAGCTGGCCCTGCTTCTCAGCTCCCCAGCCCGAGCAAGGGTGGAGGTCAGGCCAGAGAGGGGTTTAATTCCCCCTCCCTCTGCCACCAGCAGGGACCGGAGCCAGGTCTGCCTGGCACTTGGCCCTCGCTTGCTGCCCAGAATAGCCCCCTGGCTGTCCCTTCTGCCAGAGGCCTGACGGAGGAGGAATAACCCTGTCCCTGCCCAGCTGGGTCTACTCCCTGCCACTGCAGCAGGGGGCAGTAGGGCCCTTATTGGGGGCAGCAGTCCCTGTCATACTGTGTGGGAGCACGAGCCCCTTTCTGGTAAGGGGCTGTACTGTGGGGCTGTCAGAGCTGCGGCCGGCTGCATGTGGCAGTGCCGGGGTCCCGAGCGGGCCAGAGCCCTGCAAGCCCCCGCAGTGCTCCACAGCACAGCCCCCCGCTGAAGGGGCTCACATTCCTAGAATATATTTTCCTAGGGAGGGGGAATTAAACCCCTCTCTGGCCAGTTCGGCCTGGGTTGGTCACGCCCCCTGACCCCACGGCTTCCCTTCAGCCAAGGACCACTCTAGTGCCCCCTGGCGCCTAGCCTGAACAACTGCAGGCATGTGCCTGCATTGCTTCAATGTTTGTCCTGTTACAAACTGGTTCAGCCTAGGCAGGGTAGACTAACCTGCAAAAATTGAATCTGTTCAGGCTCCAGCTTTTTGAATGTCTGTCCCTAGCCCTTGTGTTTGAGGCAGACAGGTGCTAGGACCTGGATGCTGTCATGGCTGCTGCTTCTTCCTGCTACCTGAGTGCATTGTGGCACTGGAAAGCACTCAGTCACCCGCCCATGGTGCAGTGCAGGTAAAACCCCTGCCACTACATGCTGTCAAAGCCCCATGTCCTTAGGTTGGATCCTATGGCTCAGTGGGCTGGATCTGGCCTTCAGGCTATAGGTTGCTGACTCCTGGTATAACCCACGGGTGAATTGTGTGTTTGATTGCTTCAAGTGTATTAACATTTTGTAGAATCTGAAGATGACTGTGAGTTTAAGGTGGCAAACATTGTATGCAAGTTGAAATAGGAACACCAACTTTACATAATTATGAAGGAAATTTGAGGCTTGTAATCTGGCTTGAAAAACACAAAAACTGGAACTACAAAAGGATAAAAATGTAAGATAATTTAGAGGTGCTCTAGTCAGTGTGACATATTTCAATTGAATCCAGAACACGAAAAGTAGGCTGAAATTTGGTTGATTTGGAAGTCAAGACTGAATTCTTTCTTTTCTTTTTAGCATTTAATAGGGTGAATATTTTTTCTTCAAAAATTTGTTTGTAAAGATTTTGTTTTTTCTTCTGTTGGCTCCTAGATCAAAATGGTAGAAAAATGCAGAAGTGAAATCCATGAGACACAGGAGAGTTGTATTAAAAATGTTGTCAGTTTTTAGCCTGCAATATCCATTTTCCTTAATATAAATGGAGCCTGTTTCCAGCACAGTTAGGGTTGGTTTGGTCAATACATAAAAGAGAAGGTTCTATAAACAAATTGAGATTGATAAAAGTATCTATAGCTGAAAAGAGATGGGAGAAGGTGCCATGCCCTGATTCTTTTGGAGAACTCTTATGGCATTCATGTGTATTACTTGCATATTTGCAAACCTGTCATTTTAGACGGTATGTGCCTGTTTATTTGTGAAATAAATATGTTTACAAAGTTTACATGGCTATATTTCATGAAGTGTAAAAGTGTGTTTTTCCAGTGAGTATCTTAGAAAACAAGATATCTGAGGTGGGGGAAATTACAAGAAATTTGTCAACAGACTATAATCTAATAGGAAGAGATGAACTTTCCAGAAAAAAAACACTTTAAAGAGTATCATTTTATGTTTAGAAAAAAAGAGAGAAACATTCAATTCCTGTTTTTATTACTTGGTTCCAGGTGCTAGTGGTGTGCTCTGGTGGCATAAACATCATTTTAGTAAATTAAGGTTCAGATTTTAATGGGATTTAAAATTCTGTTTGTGTCTGTCTTTAACCATAGTGGCAAGATCAGTAAATAAAATTTTGCTTTTCAAAAGCATGAATAATTTACTGAATCTCTCTCTTAACTTAATGCCCCTTTCAAATGATATTTTACGCAATAACATTTTCTTAGTTTCCTCTCATAATAGCATCTGCATTAACTTTTTTGTGAAATGGTTATCAAAACTAATTCCTGGGGGTAGAAGTTGGAAAACAGTGCCTACTGAGGTTTGTTTTTCCTAGAATCAACTTTTATTTAAAAAATGTATATATATCATCAATCTTAAATCTTATTTTCTGAGAGAACCAGTAGAAATGTACATCTTTAACCCCCCTCAGTCTTCTCTTCCCCAGGCTGAACAGTCACAGATCCCTTAGTCTTTCCTAGTTTGTTCTCCCAGTCTTTAATCATTCTTGTGGCCTTTCTCTGGACCCATTCAAGATTCTCTACATCTTTTTTGATGTGTGGCACCCAGAACTGGACACAGTACTCCAGCTGGGGTCTCACCAGTGCTGATTAGAGAGGAAGCATCACTTCCTTACCCCTGCTCATGATGCATCGGCTCATGCAGGGCTGGGCAAAATGTGGCCCAAGGGCCGGATGCAGCCCGCCAGGCCATTCTATCTGGCCTGCAGGGCCCCTAAAAATTTAGAAAATTAATATTTATCTGGCCTGTTATACGGCCCTCGATGGCTTGCCAAAACTCAGTAAGTGGTCCTCTGCTCAAAATAATCGCCTGCCCCTGGTAATGCATCCCAGTATGCTATTAACTCTGTTGACTACAGCGTCACACTAGCGGCTCATGTTCATCCTGTGATCAACCATATTTTCTATGATTCTATAACCCCAAGGTCCCTTTCAGCCACTGTCCTGACCAGGACATCTCCTCCTAACCTGTATTTATGTCGCTGGTTATTTCACCTCAGATGAAGCACTCTGCATTTATCCTTATTGAACTGCATCTGGTTCTGCTTCGCCCACCTTTCCAGCTTGTCAAGGTCCACTTGGATAGACTTCCTATCCCCTAGCATGACCACTTTTCCCCATACCTTAGTATTGTCTGCAGACTTGGCCAGTGTGCTTTCCACATCCTCATCCTAAGTTGTTGATAAAGATGTTGAACAGCATGGGGCCAAGAATCGAACCCTGCGTACACCAGTGGCCACCTTCCATCAAGACGATACAGACCTGTCCACTAGCACTCTCTAGGTTTGAACCTTTAGCCAGTTTCCAGCCCACCTGACTAGCCCACAATCCCCCAGTTTTTTTTTTATAAAAGCATCATGAGAGACCATATTGAAGGCCTTTTTAAAATTCAAGTATATGACATCAACCGCATCTCCCATATCTAAGCGGTTCGTTACTTGATTACGGAAGGAGATGAGGTTGGTCAGACATGACCTGACTGCAATAAAACCATGTTGGCTATCCTTCAGCAGTGCCTGGGGAGAATAAAATCACACAGACACATGCATAATTCATGCGTAATCCTGAAATCTTAGTTGTAGTAAAAGCATGATGGGGCATGGGAGGTGGCACCTCCCACCTTTTCGCCCAATAGCCTAGTTACTCAGACACTTGCTCAGAGACATGCTAGCCTCATCACTCTCTTACCTGTCCCTCCCTTATATGAAAAGAAATTGTGGATCATAAAAGTCTCAATCCTTTCAGTTAATAGAAAGATTATCTCCAACTTTAGATTAGTAGTGTTTAAACAAGTTAAATATCAATATTATCAGTATGTTTCTAAAGACATGTAGTGTGAAGTGAGCAGCAAAGCCCACACTGGAAGCTCTGATTAGAAATCTACATAGAGGTGACTTGAGTTATTGAGTTGATGTTTGCTGAATCAAAACTGTAGTGGAGTTCAGCAGCCTTGCTTCTCACTCAGCCCTTGTTTTAGTGGGACTTTTGACTAAGGACTGCAAAACTAGGCCCTTGGCATTTTTTCAGTATCACCTAAAGGTGACCTGCAAAGTAACACAAATTTGTCATTTCTGTTTCTCTGCTTTTTAATGATGTATAGAGCTAGCTTCAAATCATTTTACAAATGTAAATTAAGTCTCCCAGCACCCTTCTAAGATAAGTAATGAATTCTCCCATTGTATAGATGAGTAAACTGAGACACACAGTATAAAGTCACACAGCAAAGCCTGTGGCAAAATTAGATATAAACCTTAGTCTTCTCATTGTCCCAGTAATGCGATTGGATTCGAGATGGTGGGAAGTTTTTCAACTGAATTTTTTTTTGTCAAATAATGCTGCTTTGTTGAAACTAGTTTTTTTGTGGGAACATACTCATTTTGAAGAAAATAATATCAGGAATGATTTTTCAGGTTCAAATTTCATACCAAAGTCTCCCTCTACATGTTACAGGTATTGTGGAATTAACTAGTGATACCAGCTACACGTGCAAAGTAGCTATCACACAATAAAAAGTTCCAGTCAGCTATAAAGGTAGACCTCAAAAATATGTACTAACTTTATAACTGGAGCTCTGGTGGCACTTTCTGCCCTGCACCTGGCTGGCCAGGCTGTGGCTGACTGGGTGCTGCCTTAGCTCTGAGGGGCCCAATCCTTTTTTCTCCAGAGTGCCCAGAGACCATGGGTGTGTCTGGGGGGGGGGCGGGGGGCAGGACTTGCAGCTCTCCCCTTACCCTCTCTAGCCCCTCTTCCTCCCCTGCCAGAGGACCTGGCACCTGCCTTTTCATCATGCTTCATAATGTTTGCTGTGTTGGAAAATGTGTGTGTGTATCTGTAATGTATCTTGTATGTGTTCAATATGTGTGTGTGTGTGTGTGTACATGTAATATATGTGCTTTCCTGAACAGTGATGGATGACACACAGTCAGAGAAAACACAGTTTTCTTTTTTAAAAGTGTGGGGGAAAAATAACAAGAACAAATTTGGAGAAAGAAATTTGGATTTTGGGGAAATAATAAGTTAAAAGGACTTGATTGGATAGGGATAAGCAGAGGGATTCTAGGCAAGGGTAATGAGTAAGGTGTATCCAGTCCTCTTCAAGAAGAGAGACTAGCAAGAGACTGACTAGGAAGCCAGTACCTTTGACACACTGTTGCTTCCAGACAGCTCGCAAAAAAGGAGGGAAAGGCTTCACTTAGAGCCTTATATGCTGTTCTGTGTCCCTCCCCCAGAACCCTATGATTAGAAGGGAACTCAGGGAAAGATCAGAGTTACTGGCCAGCTACAGATGTCAATATCAGAACACACTTTGCCCCCCTCCCCCGCCTTCTCAGTTTCTGTTTCCCCGCAAGACTGCCATCTGAATCGCCAAAATTTTTCCGAATCTTTTCCTAATTGATTCAGATGCTTTGAATCGATTCAGAGCTTTTAATGGGTCTCCTGATTTGATTGGGATTTGATAATTCGGCCTCCGAATCAGGCCAAATCTTCTCTGAATTGAATTGGCGACTGTAGCTTTGCACAGCCATACTGCCAATGGCTATGTCTGCCAGGGTCTGGGGCCCCAGGTTCTGTGCCACGCCATGCTCCCAGCCATGCCCTACTTCTGTAACCAGCTGGTAGCCAAGTGGTCTGGATAGAGTTACACTCTGAGTTGCATCCAGCCTGTTGTTTGTTTTTGTTTTGTTTTTTTTGGGGGGGGGGGGTAAAGTTTTTTTGGCACCTGTGCCTTAGCTGCTACTCTTCCTAGTCTCTTTCCTGAATTTTGTTCTTCCTTACTTTTTTCTAATTTTCATCTGTTGGTTGCCATCTCAGGACAGAGATTATTTAGAGCTCTGCTTCAGTCAACAGCAGTTTGCCCTGTATTTTATGTGATTATATCTGAAAAGAATATTGCAGGAAGAGAGAGGGGTTCAGAGAAAGGCAAAAAGAATGGTTGTTGAGGGCGTTGAAAGACTCTGAGATGAAGAGATTTAGACAATTTAATTAAATTAAGATGGTTTACCAGAGAAGGGAGGTAAGTGGGAACTTAATGGAAGTACATAAAATAATGAATGGTATGGGGAAGGTATATTTGGTATTTGTTATTCCCCTCTCATAACATGAGATCAAGGGCACATTCAATAGAGCTAAAAGGTACTGTATAATCCAAGAGTATTTTGAATGCAAGACGACCCCCCCAATAATCAGATTCTATATATGGAAAACATATATTTTTCCATTTACCACCCTTCAACACTTGTTCCCCCTACAGTGTGCCCCCTGGCAGTGTCTGTGCCTCTGCAGCCTCTGCCCCTTCCTGCAGCCGCCTACCTCCCACCTGTCTCCCACGCCCTCTGTCCCCTCCTCCCCTACAACCTCTGTCCCTTGCCTGCTCCCCACAACTTTTGCCCCTTTCTGAAGTGTCTGACCTCTAGCCTGCCCCTCTGCAGCCTCTGCTCCCTTCCCCCCTGCAGTCACTGCATCCCTGCAGCCTTAGCTCCCTGCCCTCCCCCTAAGCCTCTGCCCTCTTCACATCTCCCCACACTGCTTTGTTAGGCACAGCTCTAGCTCTGGCTCTGTTCCCTCCAGGGCATAGAGCAGATGCAAACTCTGGCTTTTGCTGAGCTATGCAGTAGTGCCAGCAGCAGGTCCATCCCCAGGGTGTTGCTGCACGGCCAGGCAGGTACCAGAGGTCGCATGTGCTCTGTGCCCTGCGCCTGGGAGGCCAAAGCTGAAGCTGCAGCATCTCCTTTCCCTCCCCCACCCCAACCCCCACCCCTTTGTGCTTGATTCCAAGATGTTGGATGGGGAATTGATGTACTAAGGGCCAGAAGAGGTGTTTTATTGGTGGGGCAGATTTTTCTACATCTTTCCAATTTGTTAAGTTCTTGTATGTTACTCTGAAGCATGCAGTGTTGGCCAGTTTGAGAGAAATGAAATTAGACTAGATATTCATTGGGTCTTATTTCACTTGGGCATATTCTTAAGAAGAATATTTTATATCTTAATTTAGCAGCCAAGTACCAAAATGTATCTCTGTATAGCCCCAAACAAAACTGGCTTACAATGAAAAGCTAATTTATGATAGAAAAGCTATCACTGATGTAATCTTGAGTGTGGTGTGTGCATAAGTGTAGAATACAAATCGTGCCTTTTCAATTTGCCATTGCAGTAGGAATCTCAAGGGATGTTTGGGCTGACCCGATCCCTATCATTGCTTTGCACCAATCCAGGGCTGGGCATGAGCCAGTTTCAATTTTAAATCCATTTTTGAATGTTGTAAGAGATTCAGTTAGAACTGAAGGTTGACAGTCAGTATCTTAAGAGTATCAAACTTTGCTGTTCTTCTGACAAAATGTCAAGCATGGTTCTCAAAAATTCCAGCTCCCTGCTCAAAATGTTTGAATGAACATTAAATACTCTAATCTTAGAAACTGCTGAGTTTGTTACAAGGCATGCTAATACCTTCCTTAATCATCTATCTAATCTGAAAAGGTCTGGAAACCTATAAAATAATGTTTCTTGTACTCTGTATTTTACAGTTTACTAAAAGAGCTCTTAAATCTATCTTGAAATTTATCTTTATTCAAAGGCAGTTAAAAGTTGATTTTAGGCATATCGTGCTCATTCAGACCCCCAAAATCAGGAACCCCGAAGTTATGACACAAGCCTCCAGTAGAAGACATTGGAAAAGAAAGGAAAGGATTTTTAACGGGAGCAGGGTGATAGTCTAATGTACTCAGGTTAAGAGGTCATATTATGCATGAGGCAATATTGATAAAGGCTGCAAGATGGAAGCTGGTGAAGAAATGAAGGGGTTAATAAGCCTGGCATCAATTTGTTGGAATAAAAGAATAAAGGGTTTGCCAGAAACACAGTGAGAGATGTAGGGACAGGTGGATCTATAAAGGGTTTTAGCCCCCTGTTGTAAAAATGACTTTTTTGTTTCAGGCAATTCTTAAAATTCTAGAGAATATTGTGAACATTCTGATATTGGTAATTAAAAAAATGTAAGTGGGACACAGGTGCTAGGAACCTCTAAAAATCATGTCATAATGTTCTTTATGAGCCTCAACTCTTGAACATAGAGAGAGAGAAAAAATGCACTTTTTGAAGTGTATAGCACCTTTTGAAAATGCGGACCTAAATCTTTGGTGGTTATGTGCTAAAATACACTGGAAATCTGTTATTCCTGTTCCATCCCTGTGGAATATAGAATGCAATAAAATAGTGCATATAGCTTTCCACATAGGTTGCTTATGCATCTTATTTTAATTCTTTCAGTATTTATTGCCGTTTAAAGAAGTAAAACGTATCTAATGTCCCCTGAACAACCCTTGGCATTAAACACTTTATTCACCCTTCTTGTGCACAATTTCGATGTGCCACCAACCTCTATTTATCTTGAAGTACAGGAGATGCATTGTAATTACTAGGCTTTTTCTGTCCGGGTATTCACATTAAAATTTTCTGCTAGTTCGAATGCATTCCTCCTTTTGTTTGGTGGTTTGTGGAATCTGGAAGGGATTTTAATTAACAAATACATTTTCCTAAAAATCCAAATTTGATTCTATCAGTTAAGGACTGGTGCTATGCTTAGAATGTGAAAAAAGGATCCCACTCTTGGATCCTTCAAGGATCATACTTTAAAACACTTTTTAGTATTTATTGGATTTTTTTTCAGTCATGAAGGAATTAAATCTTTCAGGTACTGAGCATTCTAAGATGTATTGTCAAGTGTATTCAACTCCCATTACTTATAGAGTATTCAAGTCTCTGCCAGGCATTTGCAGTATATATTAGTTGAGGTTAGTCTAGCAAACAAAAAAAGAGACCCAACCATCTAAGCCCAAAGTTGTTGATTAGTTTTTCCACTATCTATAAATGAAGTCCACAAATACCCCCAAGTTGAGACAAATGAAGAGAAGTATATTTGCCTTTTAGTACTTGTAGTTCAGCAGAATTCAAGAAAGAATCCAGTTCCTTATATGTAGCTTACTCTATAGGTGTTAGTAGGCCTGGCCAATACCAGTGTATGTTTTGTTTAAATTTCAGCAAGTTGTGAGCATGCTCTAAACAGACAACTAAGAAAGCTAAGTTAAGATGACCAAATGGTCCTGGTATTAAAAAGGTTGAGTACCACTGCCTTAAGCCATGCTATAGTGGAGCTGTGCAGCTAGGGGGCTGGTGAGCAGAGACTACAGCCTGCTTTTCAGGCCTAAGTCTGGGGACTCCCAAGGATGGCTAAGTGGAGAGGAGAGAGCTGATGGTCTGTGTGACCTCCCCCAGCTTCTGCTAGGTTATCCCTGCCATTTGTAGGCCTGATCACTTTTGCCTCAAGAGGGCCTTTCAGATACAGAAGCAGCTCAGTCACCCTGGGGAGCTGTACATGGATGCCTACTGTCTTCTGCCCTGTAGTCTCTGGCTTTGCAGCACAGCAAGGTACTGTCTTTCCTTTTCTCCTTGGAGAGTCATCAACCACCTGGCTATGCTTTCCACCTCCTTCCAGCTCACCTGCCAGATAGTGGGTTATGGCATGGAAGAGCTAGGTGCCATGACTGAGGCTCTTGAAAAGCACCCCCTTAAAATGCTACCTGCTCCATTGTTACCAAATTTGCCCATTACTTTGGGGTGTGCTCATTTATTAGGGATAGTTTCTAGGGTCTTGGTGATTCTGTCAATGTGCTGCTTGTGTTACTATACGAAGCTGTATTTCTCCCTTCTGCAAGCCCTCACCCCCAATGGAGCTATCTTGCAGGACTCAATCTCAATGGGCTGGGTTCCTCCAGTCACCAAATCAGTCATACACACAAACACACACAAATTAACGTGACACGCCTGACCTGGCCGGGCTGATCAGCATGGACAGGCTGACACCCTCATATGCCGAGAATCAGTTCATAAGAGCAACAATAAAATGCAGTCAGACACAAGCACACAGGTAAACAGAATCCCTCTGAATCCGGCTGGGTGTCCAGCTGACACCCTCATGGGCCAGCATTCAGTTCATAAGGGCACGTCTGAGTCAAACTGGGTCAATCAGCCTATACAAGCTGATCCCCTTATGTGTTTCAAACTCAGCACGTCCCAATCTTTGGCCTCTTGATGAGCAGACCCCACAATAATTTGGGCTTCACAGGGATCTTTAGCATAGGTAAAAGAAGCGTTGCTGCAGAGCACGGGAGGAAAGAGAAGCAGAGAAGGAAAAATATACCCAATTACTACCAGTTTGACTATAAAAGTTATTTATTGCTAAGCATATGAAATATATAATAGTACTAGTAGTAATAGACATGCAAAAGAAAAACAAACACCAACAATGACAATACTACCCTGGTTTCACTAAGTATTTGGGGAAACTTAGCTCAAGCTTAACTGATACAGTTCAGGTTCAGAAGTTTATGCCTAGAAAGAAGACAGAGAACGCTGGGATCTCACCTAGTCCACGGTACTCAGGCTGCAAAGCTGACAGGCACAGTCCGTAGCACAATCCTTGAAGAGAGAGATGATCTGTTCTTCCAGCGTCCCAAGAACGACAGGGGATGGTGTCAGCACAGGGGTTTTCTTCTTCTCCTTCTTTCCTCCTGCTTCTACTTCTTTTCCTTCCTTTTCCTCTTCCTCTTCTCCCCCTAGCAGCACACACACTTACAGATTTTTATACCCTCAGTTCAGCTGCTTCGAAGCACCCTCAGTAGTGTAAATCATTGTCTTTTCTATTGACAAGGGGTTATCTGGTTTGGACCATCTCAGGAAACTGATTGATAATCAGGAAACACTTAAGATTAGGGAGTAACCCAAATACTTGGGAGCCAGCTTGAAATTCCTATGGGTGGCAGATATACTGATGGGATATCTCATGGTTTCTTCAGGAACAATAGATAGCTTGCAGCATCAGGATTTTGGATTTTTACTTGTTGTGCACAAGCCTCAGCTTAGCATGACTTTTCCAGATCTTACTATAGTCTTTTAACAGACTTAAGACAATTATTGGGGTGCTCATAACCTTTTGTGGAGAGGACTCCCACCAGTCGTCTCGGGAAAGATATGACAACACCTGGGATTAGGGCTCCAGCAGGCTGGATGCTGTGATGAACCCTTAACCATTGTTCAAATGTTGCCCATACCCCCTCTGACTCGGTCTCTTGCCTCAGCATTCCCTAACCCGGCAACCGAGTTTTAGTCAATCAAGTTTAAATAGGCCTCCCATAGTGGGACCGGGGAATGTACGGCCCGAGATGCCTATTAAACTTAGAGCTGTGTGTGTGTGTCTGGGGGGGAAAAGTCCTTAGTAAATCCAGATTAGAACTGGTCTGATAAATGCTGAGCTGGGTGTGTGTGAACATGGGTTGATTAACATTGGAAGCACAGATTCCCCATCATGCAGCGCTCTCCTGCTTCTCTGGTCCCAGAATTCACTGCAGTCTCTGCTTCAGGCTTTCTGTTTTCCATCTCTCATGTAAATGAGACCTAGGGCAGTTGATTCACTCGTCACCCTTATCTGGTGAGGGTCTTAGGTGCGTCTCTCACTGCATCTTAATCAGTTTCGTTTAGGTAGAGGAGGGGAGGGAGGGGCGGGGGGGGGAGTCCTTTGTGAGTCAGACAGACTGCATCCTGTACCAGGGTTGCCCAAGAATACAGAGCTGAGACATAACACCATACCATCAATTGGAACATGCCTAAGGATGAAGTCCTGTAGGACACCATGGACAGAAATCTTCTCTGGGACCACCTGCATACCATGTCCTGAAAGGGTCTATTAGCACTTGCTCCCTGACATTACAAGAAATTATTTCAGCTGCAGTATTTGTGACAGCTCCTTATAATAAGACTCTCCAAGCACCTGAGATGGCTGGTATCACAGGCTCTTTTGTACCTGGTGTACGTTGGCCTTGTTTCAGCACTAGGCCCATTCATTGTTGTGTCTCTGAGCAGCCATCTCAGAAGCTATCAGCTCCTACACAGCCTGGTTTTGATGGCTTTTCTGTGATAAGCACCGGGTGTTCTCTTTGCTCCAGACGTCAGGGGCTAGTGAAAGAAGTTACATGTAAACCGGTTCAAGTGATCAGAAAGTGGTTTAAACCTGTAACAGAACAGAAGTTCAGTGCACATAAACCAGTTTCAAAATGGCCAAAATTGGTTTAAGAAACCTGGTTGAATGTAGTATCAGACTTAACTGATTTGAATCAAACTGGTTGATGGAACTTGTGTCCCGGACCCCTTCCTGGTTTAAGTTAAATAAGAGTCCTGCAGCATCCTGCAGCTTACATCGGAGGTAAGCAGGGCCCGTGGAGAGAGGGGGCTAACCCCTTAGTGTGTGGGAGGAGGCAGCTGAGTGGAGCCAGGCCGGGTCAAGCCCCGCCCAGGCCCCTACTTCGCCCAGCCCCCCAGGGAGCCATGCGAACAGGCTGCGCAAACAGGTGCGCTTCTCTGCCGGCGCGTGAGTTAGTGCGGAGTTCGCATGGGAGGTCCCAAGACCCTGTCTGCGCACCCCGCAGGGTAGACAGTCCCAGCCGTAGCCAGCCTACCAGAGACATTAAACTGTCTCTCCATAGCCACATTTTCCAAGTTATAGGCCCACCCTGTAATAAACTTATTTTTCCTGCAGGAAATCCCTGTGCTTCATCCTATTCTTCAGAATGTTATGTTGTTCCTGAATTCAACTGTTTCCTCAGCAGGTCCCTGCTTAGGCTTCCCTCTGAGAGCCTGTGACTTGAATGAAAGTGTAGTGACAAACCAGAGTGACAGGTATTTTTTTTATCTGTAGAAATCTAACAAACAGAAGTAAAGGGGTAAAGCAACATAAGGCTCTATAGCATTGATGTATTTTATTCTAACTAAACAATAGACTTTTATTTCAAGTTTAGGTAGGTTTCTCGATGTCCCCATCATAACCTCAGAATTTGGGCACAGGAGCCAGGATCCAAGCAGTGCTGGGACTCGGGAGCTCCCTGCTTCCCTGTGCAACCAGGGGGTAGCCAAGAGCTGTCCCACTTCTGGGACATCTGGCAGAGCTCTCCTGGCTATGTGCACCTGGGGATGGGCCCCATGCTCCCTGCCATCCCCCAGGTTAGCACCCTGGGGGAGCCTGGAGTTCCCTCTGGCTGCTGCAGGAGGCCAGCGCAGGTTAGGAGCAGCACTGTACTGGGCAACTTGCTCTGGACAAAGGAAGGCTTACTGTGTGGTATTTTACTGCTCAGTAAGCTATTATAACATTACTAGCATATGTAGATGTGCCCAGTATGTCTTAAGCTGACTAATTATCAGGAGCAAATTCCATTATGATTTAGTTTGTGTACAGTTGAAGAAGACTATTTATACTTTAACAGATAATAAATTAGCTAGAGTGTTTTATCACACTGTTTTGGGGTTGTTTTTTTTTAAGTATCTGCAAGCTGCTAGTGTGTCCAGGTGGTAGTTAAGACTAACTAGTGTCCTGCCCTCAGGCCTGCCTTCATGGTAGGGGAAAGCTCTGGGAGTGGGAACTAGAAAGCAGGATGGGGGGCAAGGCTGTGGGCTAAACCCTGGGGAGCAAAATTCTATTTCTAGGCAGGGTTTTGGTTGCAGTGCTAGATGGTAATCCTGGGATTTGGAGGTAGGGTGAGGGTCTAAAATGATTAGGTGGATATGGCTGTCTGGGGGAGGGGTTGATCCAAGACGCGATGCTCATGTAACTTTCATTGTATTTAAACGTTAACAATTATTTTGCTTCTCTGAACACGTTTTTTTCTTTGGGTCATTTTCAAAGCAAAATAGCCAGTTTTGAAGAGCTTCATTGGCTGCATATTAGGGCTGTGCGAAGCTTCAGTCCCGATTTTGATTTGGTGGAGATTCAGCCTGATTTAGCAGCTAAATCTCTGAATCTGAATTGAATCAGGAGACCCTTTGGTCTCTCTGAATTGAATTGGAACCCTCTGGAGAGATTCGGAAAGATTTGGCGATTCAGATGCAGACACATATATACAGTACACAAACAAATTATGACAAAAATATTTTTTGTAATAAAATTAAAATATATTAGGTGTTTGACTTGTAGTGTATGATTTGTTTTTTTCTGGTTCTAAGATGGCAACCCCCACTCCCAAAAGGAATATTTCTGGGGAGTAAGGGGAGGGACTTCCAGTGGCAAAGGTCAGGGGTTAGGGGTGAGCCTTCTGGTCTCAAGATGGCAACCGGGGGGCAAGTTACCTGTCAAGGGGTGGGGCTACCCATGCGGCCCTCAACAGCTCGCCAAACCTCGTTAAGTGTCTCTCCACTCTAAATAAGTGCCTGTCCCTGATTTTAGCGGTTGCATGAAGGAAGGAGTTACAAAAGGAAGGAGCTACAAGTACCAATAAATACAATGGTAATTTAGATATGGAAGAGAATTGCAAGGCAGTGGAGCCAAAGACGCTGCATATGTGACAATATGAGAGAGCTTCTTAAACAGATTTGGGGCTGTACAATACGGAAAGATGGAAGAAAAAAATGGGCATTAGGATTGCACCAGGGTTATATAGCATTTGTGCAAATGAGGAGTCTGAGATGAGGGAAATGCAGTAGAACAGGGATTAGGAGTTTATGACCATTTGTTTTGACCTGTGGGCCAGGGGTGTTGGCTGCATTTTGGTGGTATTTTGGAGGCGGGTGCTTTACTCATGTCATGGGTGGGCAGTGGGGAGCTTTGCATAGGTGGCATCTAGGCAGCATGGAGGAGCAGTGGCAGCTCCCTTGGTACATGAGCTGGGTCTTTTCAAGCTGCTGCTAGAAAACATTGTTAACTGGTGCAGTAGAGGACTCAGTGATGAATATTAGATAAAGCAGATATTTTACTTTAATTAAATAACAGACAGACAAATGAAAATACAGATTAGCAAATTGCTTTGTTCTACTTATCGTCCTCCCAAACGTGTAAATCCTATGGATTTCTTCTATTTTTGCTTCTAATATCATGTCATGAGCTTCACCAAATAACAAGTTGTCTTTGTTTAAGACTGCCAGTGTTCTTGTGAGAAATTATTTGAATTCAGCACCAAGAAAGGGAAAAATGTTGCAGTAAGGTAGATATTCCATGGATTTCTGCCTGTGAAATAGCATTGAGGTGCTGTTGCTTATTTTTTCTCAAAGACCTCTAAACAACAAGATTTAATGTTTCACTTTCTCTAAACATTAAATGAGCAAGATTTTCTTAGTCTCCAGAAAATTCTGGGTGCTGTTTTTTTTGCCTTTAAAATCTGCTCTGAGAGGCAAATTGATCATTTGAAACCGAAACCTGCTTTTTTTATAGATGAAAATTTTCCTTGAACATGAGAAAAATAACTATGTAAATGAATTGAGAACAAATGAGATTTGTTTTGTATTAGATCAGAAACCTGTTCTCTGAGAATAAAGATTCCATGCTCTTTGATTTAAAAATTTCTGTAACATTCCTGTATCATATGAAATGGCAATTTGGAGGGAATCCCAAGACTTTATGAGAATCTGAAGACTGCGAAAAGAATTTAATGCAGTTTTCTACCCATTTACTGATCATTATACCTAAAGGATGAACAGACTGCACTGCAATAGAGAGCACAAAAAAATCATAGGGCGCTTGTCCACATTACACCTCTCCTGTTACCATGTTACACTTTTCCTGTGTCCATGTGACAAAAATCACCATTAAGCTAGCTAAATAGCATCTGTGTATCCACATTGTCCGTTGTTTTTTATCGTTTTATATTATTTTTTTATTGTGGTAATTTAAAACACCTCTGCCATGTTTTATTTTTAGATCCTGAATTTCTTCCATGAAGGTTTTTTTATTGTTTTAAATTTTCAATGTGGATCTGACTTAGGCCTGAAAATGTGATTTTTCCTGCTTTGCAACTATTACACCACCAGGTACCGCTTGGGTTCACTTGGTAATCCATGGAAATCCATTGAATCTCTATTGTAATACTTCAACAAGACTCAAAGGACTAATCTTGCAAATGCTTACTGGTGATTTAGTTCAAGGTTCAGATTAATGAAAAATACAACTTTTTTGGACTCCAAAAAAAATTGTTCCCTATGTTCGCATGTACTTCATGGCAAAGATTCAATTGTTATGTGTCAGGCAGTTCAGGACTCAGGCTAATTAAAATTACTTTTTGTTGGACTGGGTTTTTGGTTTGGTAGGGCTGGGTAAGACTGGCCAGAGATGTCCAGGAGAGTCCCTCAGTGCCACAGAGGTATTCTATTTGGTGGCCCTACAATGATTTCCATAGCCATACTAGCCATACTCCGAGCCCCAAATACAGTTCCTTATTTGGGTCCATATTGGGTCCTTATTTAGCACCATGGCTGAGGTGCCATCAGTTGGCAGCCTGGCACAGTCAAGCTGTGTTTTGGGCCAGGCAAGACTCTAGTCAGGAATGTCCAGGAGAGTCTCCCTGGTGGCACACAGGCATGGTGTCAGATGGCCAAGAAAGGATTTCAATCTGTAATCTCAGCCCAAAAGCCAGTTCCTTATTTGAGCCCATATTCTTAGTACAGAGGGCATGGAGAAGCTGTCAGTTGACAACCTCGCACAAACAAATTGGGCTTTGGGCCACACAAGTCTCTGGTCAGAGACTAGGAGAGTCCTCCAGTGCCACAGAGGCATGGTATGGGGTGGCCCAAGAAGGATTTCCAGCCATAATCCCAGCCCAAAACTGGTTCCTTATTTGAGCCCATATCCTTAGTGCAGTGGGCATGGGGGGCTGTCAGTTGGCAGCCTGGCATGCACAAACCGTGCTTTAGGCTGGGCAGAACTATAGTCAGGCTTCTTTAGGATAGTCCCCCAGTGGCATAGACAGGAAGTTGAGGGTGCACCCTGCCCTGGCTGGCCACCAAACCATTGCCAAGCCTGGTCTTTCTCTGGTTTTTCTTGCCGCCCACCCACTTTTGACAGCCCCTATTTTAAAGCCCCAAAATGGGGTTCAATCTGAGCTATAGGCACTCTTGATCCCTCACAGACTTTGGGGATTAATGGAGTCACTAACATTGCTGGGTGACAGGGAAGCTGCCCATGCCAGTGCTGTCCGCACACCCTTTGCAGCCCTTTGGCACCATGCAGCCCATCGGGCTTTCCAATGGGGGTGCACACCAGGGGTTTCATGCCTTGTCTGTCAGCTTTGCTGGGGTCCTGGTTTTAGGGTGACCCCACTGGTCACCCAGGCAGTTCCCTCATTGCCAGGACAGCTCCCCCTGACACCAACCACAGCAGCAGACCATGGTACTGTCTCCTCATCTCTCTGGACAAAACTGTGTTGACCCAGGACTGACCCAGGTGCACCTAGCTCTGGAGTGTAACAGCCATGTATAACAGTGTATGGTGAGGGCTGTGATGAAATGTTATATGTGGACATTTGCACACAGCTCTGGGGTGTCTCAGCCCTTCCTATACACTGTTATATGTAGCAGTTACACCACAGAGCTGGGTGCATCTCTGCCCTCCCCATGCACTGTTATATGTGGCCATTACATCTCAGAGCTAGGGCCACCACATGCCATGCCTTTGGCACTGGGGACTCTCCTGGACACCCCTGACAATGTGGGCTTGTCCAGGAAGGATTTCCAGCTGTCATCCCAGCCCAAAAAACAGTTCCTTATTCAAGCCCATATACTTAGTATAGTGGGCATGGGGGGCTGTGAGTTGGCAGCCTGGCATGAACAAACAGGTTTTGGGCCAGGTAAGACTCTAGTCAGAGATGTCTGAGAAAGAGATGTCCCCCAGTGGCACAGAGTCATGGTATAGGGAGCCCAAGAAGGATTTCCATCTCTAATCCCAGCCCAAACAAATTTCCTTACTCAAGCCTATATACTTATTACAGTGTATATGGGGGGGGAAGGGGCTGTCAATCAGGCCACTCTTAGGGCTGTGCAAGACTCTGGTCAGAGGTATCCAGGAGAGTCCCCTGGTGGTACACAGGCATGGTGGATGCAGGATATTAATTTACATATTATTTGGTAAATCTGCATAACTAATGACATTCTCTCTCTTTAGAATGTGTAATCCATTAATAAGTTTTTATTGGATATAGATTATCTTTGAAAAAGGAACTAGGAATAAGGACCTGGGACTTAAAGGAACAAACTGCAGCCTTATGAACCATAGCATGTAGCCCTGGCATTGGCCACCCCAAAACAGTGGCTGGTGAGAAGGCCAGTCTCTGCCAGCCAGGGTTCCCTGCCCACAGGCAGTGAGGAGGGGGAGGGGGCTGTATGGTGCAGATGTTCTTTGACCTTCAGTAGAGACAGGCAGTTTGAAATTCAGGGAACAAACCCGAGCATGTGGCCTGGGGTGCTCCAAAACAGTGGATGGTGAGAGCAGGCCACTCACTGCAAGCAGGCGATCCTCCACAGCCTCAGGCCTGGGCAGAGAGGAGACTGGCAGGGAATTTTGCAAATGAAATGTTCCTGGGACCTCAGAAATGTGGGGGGTGGGTGACTGATGAACAGAGCAAATAGAGTACATGGCTTGCCAAGTGCAAGTCACAGCTAAGCAGGCTTTTGCCAATTCTGGAAGAAAACCCTAACATGTAGCATTGGGTGCATACGGTATGGGTCAGGTAGCTCTGGGTAATTAATCATGGAATAGGCCTTTGGCATACCAGAAGGTAATGCAGGAATGGGGATTTTGTCTTGTGAAATGCTTGCTAGGGCATGGCTTCCTCTATTCCTAATGGGGCAAGCAACAAGAAAACAATAATATTGCTTGCCCTAGAACAGTCACATCTATAGGAAATTATATGTTTTGTTGAACTGTGCTGGTGTCTGTTCAAACTCCTGGAAAGCCAGGTTCGGAGGTCTGCCTCAAGGCACAGACTGATGACAGCTGTAACCTGAGCTGCAGGGGAACTGGATTTGATATGCAAATAGATTTACTGTGAAATACTGATGTTGGACATAAAACCAACACGCGGGTTCAGCAAGCCAGGGTTTATTGCATAGTAATGGGCAACTGAGTCAGACTATTTAGCAGCACACCACAGACTCATATCATACACTCATCATGCACACCATTCACACTAAGTCACCTATCTGTGGCTCTTGGAGTCATGCTGTAATGGCCAGTCACAGGCTTCTTCAAGGTGATGTCCAGTTGAGAGGGGGCGCCGGCTCGCTCTCTTTCTCTCAACCTGTGGGTAGGTTTGTGCTGGTGGTCAAGGCGCTCATCAGGTTGGCTTTTCACTGCCTTTTTATTTCCTTTAGGGAAGACTTCGACCAAAGCCTGGAAACTTCTGGAATCTTCTTCACTAATTACCATTCACCTTTTCACATACGTTTATTTTGGACTCTGTCACCAGTTACATGTTGTCTTTCACATTCCAGTCTGTTTTTCAGTCCTAAATTGTACCATCTCCACATTCCTAAGACCCCTGTATCTTATCTTGTTACTTACTATAGCTGGTTCATACCAGCCTTCATTCAACCATTATTCCCACATCATTCACAGCACACAGACTTACACAGACTCACTTGCTGCTTTTTTCAGAAAATGGTTGACACAGTTAAGATGGCTACTTAGCATAAGCAAATGGCTTGCTTAGCATAAGCATTCATAAGCAAAATCATAGTATAAGTATAACATATTTTAAACAATAATGGCATAGCTATAACATATTCCAAAACATTCCAACACTGATAGGACAATGCACTGTCAGATTTCAAGTCTCCCCACAAAAAGCAGAACCGGGGTCCTTGGATTCTGCAGCATAACATGATGAAAGCTTGTTTGACTGTATGAAAATAAATAAAATAAAATAAAATTGCTCAATCAAAAAGAGCGTGGTCACTGATTTCTCATGCTTTGGGGTGCCTCTCATTTCCAACCTGCAACCCCTGTCCCTCCAGCACTGCAACTGCCCATCACTCCCAACCTGCAGCCTCGACTCCCCAGCCCTGCTGGTACTCTCATTCAGGGCCCGAGGGCCCCAGCCAAAAAGGAGTTTAATTGGCACACTGTTAATGCAGACAAAGCAATTCAAAGGGCATCTGGATTTTTGGTTGTAGCTGTGTGTTGGTCTAAGGACATAGGCAGGCAAGATTCTTTGAGCAGATGCGGTATCTTTTATTAGACCAACCAAGTAGTCAGAATAAAGTTCTTGGCAAGCTTTCAGGTGCAGTCACCCTTCTTCAGGCATGGGGAGTCTGCTGAAAATTCCTCTCATTGAACCTCTCATAAAAATTCCTATAGTAATGTTTCCATTCAGGCTTTAGCTTGGGTAGCCTGATTACATGATATCCAGATGCCAACACATAAGGAGGTGCAGGGGGGGAGGGAGGTAGCCAGACCCTAAATGTACCCTTTTGTAGCCTTAAATGTACCCCACACCCAGTGTGTGGTGCAACAAGTATGCAGAAAAAGCAGGGGGCAGAACTGCTTTGGGATCAGGCTTGGGCAGGGGGACAGCCCCTTTGGGAGACCAGCAGTGCCCCATACAACAAGCACCCAGAAAAAAGCGGGAGGCTTTGCAGGGGAGACAGGCAGCACTGCCTATTGAACGCAACCCCCCACCAAAATGCATACTTCTGAAGCAAAACTGCCAACAATTCCCTCCAGAAATCAACCTGGCACAACCCAAGAAAATAAACCAGGCAAAATATCAAATCTTGTCCTAAAATGCCACCTGGCAGTAAAGTAGTCCTGAAAGGGCAGGAGGGAAAATTGTTCTGACGTGCCCCCTAGCGCATTTTATTAACTATAGCATAATAAGCCATTGCATGGTAAATCACATCCATATTACTTATTTAGCCATCTTAAATGAAGAAAGAAAAACCAGGAACATTTTTAGCGACTAAATGATGAATACATGTACAAGGGCCCATATTACTTATTTTCATGCTTTTTAAATTTATTATCATTGAACATTTGTACAGTTTGAATTGTGACATAATGAGTCACATTTTACACTGTTAGTGTAACATGTTTATATTGGTGTAACAGAGGCTGGAATTTCGTCCATTGTACTTAAAATAAGCTTTATAGCTTCTAGTTTAATCAGGAGATTGGCAGCTAGCTATCCTAGTCCAAGTGTTCTCAGTTTCTAGAAAAGAAGGCCAGATTTGTTCACTCATTTGTTCCGGTTGTAAGGATGTGAAATGGCAACAATAGAAGATGAGGGTAGAGAGTTGCCATAGAAGCTATTCTTTGGAGTCATGTACATAGTTTGACGATGTCTGTGACTCTCTGAATACCTACAAGGCCAGTTCCTATTTGGGAGATCTGATTTACTATACCTTAACTGTGTATGCCTTTATGAGTTTGTAGGGCACCTTAGAACTTGGGGTAGGCACAATTAATAAAAGTGAACATATGTAAAGTTTGACCTTGGGCTGGGTGCTTCCATGAATTCTCTTGTCAAGTAAGTTATAGCCAGTCTTCACTATCCTGATATAAAGGCATATGGGGCATGGACAGATATAGGCTAGGGCTGTGTGAAATGGCTGTGTTTCAATTCAGTTTCGGATTTGGCCGTTTCAGAAGACAGTGATTTGTTTCCGTGTTTCAGATCACTGTGCTGTTTCATTTTGGCTGAATCTGTTTCAAATCGCAGCTGGGCAGGGTTTGGGGCCAGGGTTGCAGGGCCCCAGTGGGGAGCAGGATGGGGCCGTGGGTGGCTCTTCCGGGGGAGGGAGAGGGCCACTGCCCTCCATGCAGGTGAGGAGATCCCTGCACGGATCTCTGATCCCTGTGGAGCCAGGTCATGCAGCAGGGACCTGCACTGCCCTGCCATGAGTCCTGGCTCCTCAGGGAGCAGAGATCCATGTTGGGAGTCTCCTCACCATCGCCGCCCACCCCATGCAACCCGAGATCTCTGCTCCCTGTGGAGCTAGGTCATGGCAGGTACCAGCACTGCCCTGCTGTATGACCTGGCTCCACACTGCCATGCCGCGTGACCTGGCTCTGCAGAGAGGAGAGATCTGCACTGGGGTCCCCTCCCCACTGCTGCCCATCCCATGCAGCCCCGGATCTCTGCTCCCTGCAGAGCCAGGTCGTGTGGCAGGGACCAGCACTGCCCTGCCACATGACCTGGCTCAACAGAGAGCAGAGATCTGTGCCGGGATCTCCTTCCCACCACTGCCTGCCCCGTGGAGCCCCAGATCTCTGCTCCTTGTGGAGCCAGGTCACACTGGAGGGACCAGCACTGCCCTGTCATGTGACCTGACTCTGCAGGGAGCAGAGATCTGCTCTGGCGTCTCCTGACCACCGCTGCCCACGTTGTGCAGTCCTACGTTGCTGGGGCAGCAGGGGACAGGCAGCAGCACTGAGGAGACCCCTGCTGCGAATCTCTGCTCTCTGCAGAGCCAAGTCATGCAGCAGGGCAGCAGCGGACAGCTGTTTCCCTGCAAGCCCAGCTCCGAAACTCCAAAAATTTTCAAAACATCTCTGAAACATTTCTGAAACATTTCAGATGCCTTGTTTTGTTTTGGAGATGTTTCTGAGTCTTCTGTTTTGATTTGGAGTTGATGTTTCAGGTGCAGAAATGGCCCGAAACACCTCTGAAATGAAACGGCTGCCAAAATTTCGCATAGCTTTAATATAGGCTAAGTACAGACTGTCAAAAAGCCTGAGGCTGAATTGATTCAACCTTTGCAGTTTTTTTTAAACTGCATAGATTGAACCAATAAGCAAGTGAGCTGGCATTGACTTTTCGAATAGGAAAGGCAGTCAGACCCTTGTAGTGGCCCATACTAATAGCTGGGGGTGCTAGAGCATGTCTCCCAACCTGCTGGTCACTGCAGCGAGCTAGAGCCTTCTCATTCCCCAAGCCACCACCCTCCTCAGCTTCCCCACGGGAGGAGCAAGGGTTGCGGGGAGGGTTTTCCACCTGTCCCTCTTCCACCTGTCCCTCCTGGCAGCAGCTCCCCAGCTGGGAACAGTCCAGGGAGGGGAAACTGAGACTGGGGGCTGTACTCTGCCTCCCTCCCCAGCTGGCAGTGGGGCTGGAATTTCTTACCCATTGCCCCTTTTCAGCCTCCCAGCCAGCTGAGGCAGCGGGGAAGGGAAGTCTGCACCTGGGCTTGGCTCTGGAGCTGGAAGCCAGCAGCCATACCTCCCTTAGCCTGGGGCTGGCTGAGGGGAGAAGGGAGGGGAAGCCTGCAGCAGGGGCTTGGTTCTGCCTCCAGAGCTGGAAGCCACTCCTCACACCCACTTCTCAGCCACCAGTATGGATAAGAGGGGGGAGCCTACAGTAGGGCTTGGCTCCACCCACTGCCAGAGGTGGGAGCAGGGGCTGGCGTACCCTAGTCATACCACCTTCTCAGCCTCCAAGCAGGCTGAGGGGAGAGGGGAAGAAGGGAGGACTTGGCTCTGTTCCTGCCCCCAGGGCCAGGAGCCTTTGCCCCCAGAACTGGGAGTCATGCCTCCTCAGCCTGGAGGCTGGCTGAGTGGGGCGTGGGGAAGGAGGTAGAGGAGAAGCCTGTACTGGGGCTTGGCTCATCAGGAGCCAGGTTCCCTTCTCAGCCTCCAGGCTGGTTGGAAGGGAGGGAGAAGCCTGTACCAGGGCTTGGCTCTGCCCCCCAGAGCCGGGAGCAGGGCTATACTCCCCTACCCAGTCCCCTTCTCAGCCTCTGGGCTGGTTGAGGGGTGTGTGCCTCCCAGCTCTGGTGGGCAGCGCCAATCCCTGCTGTGGGTTCTGTCCCCGGTTGTTGTTTTCCCTCCCCCCCCCCCCCCCCCCGTCCTCAGTCAGCTGAGAGGCTTAGAAGAGAACATGGGAAGAGGACTCAAGGCCTGCTCCTGGCTCTACAGGGGTGGAGCCAAACCTGGGTACAGGCTTCTCCCTCCTCCAACCAGCCTGGAGGCTGAGAAGGGGGTGTGGCTTCTGGGTCCCGGTCCTGGGGGCAGAGACAAGGCCCAGTGCTGAGCTTTTGCCCACCTTCTGCCCAAGCCAGCCAGCAGACTGAGAAGGGGACATGACTCCCAGCTCCTGGACCTAGGAGGCAGAGCTAAGCTTCCTCTGCAGACTCCCCTGCTTCCCCAGGCTGGCAGCACCTGGATGGGAATCTCCAGCAGCACCTGGCTGGGGGGCTGGTGCTTTCCCACCACCCCCTCCTCAACTACCCAGAATAATATTGCTCTGACTAGGGAGCAGAAGGGCAGGGCAGACTCTGCTTGTTGGAGCAGAAAGCACAGCCTAGGGCTGCAGAGCATGATGGGATGCTGAGGGATTGTGAGTTAACTTGAACCAGGAGGGAATCTGGGACAGAAGTTCCAGAAACCAGTTTGACCCAAGTCAGTTAAGTCTGATACTACATCCAACCAGGTTTATCTTAAACCAGTTTCAGCCATTTTGAAAGCTGTTCTTTTACAGGTTTAAACCAGTTTCTGATCACTTAAACCAGTTTATGTGTAATTTCTGTCCCTAGCCATAATGTTTATAGCTCCTTGAAACAACATTGAAGCACAAATAAAACAGGGTAGAGAAATGGTGCTCAGTCCTACAGATCTACAAATTGCTTCAAACCTTATGAAAATGATCTTTTTCACAGTAAGGGTTGCCAGAATCTGGAATGGGCTTCCAAGGGAGGTGGTGCTCTCCCTTACCTTGGGGGTCTTCATAAGAAGACTGGACAAGCACCTAGCCGCAGTCGTCTGACCCCAGTGCTCTTTCCTGCCCAGGGCAGGGGGTCAGACTCGATGACCTATTGAGATCCCTTCCATCCCTAACATCTATGAATCAGTGATGGGCTAGCTGGTAGTGACTTAGCCCAGGGGTTTTGAAAAGATAAAAGATGATTGGAGGACTTGGGATTCCCTTTCCTCACCAATCAGGCCCCAGAGACTCACCCTCCACGTCCCCTGATTGGCCCCTTGGGTCACCTGGAGGGAGATAAAAGGGGCAGCGCAGCTGACTCAAAAGGGGAGACCAGTGAGGGACCACAAGGAAGAAGCTTCAATGAGCTGGCAAGAGCTGAGCCAGCAGAGTGGGAGCAGTTGCTCCAGAAAAGCCTGAATAAGTGGGACCTGCAGGCAGCACTGGGTCCTCAGCAATGCGGCATACGGCCAGCAGGAGAGGCTCCCCACTGTGCTCCAGCAAGGATCTGAGCAGCGACCTGAGAGGTTCCCAGCTCTGCTTTCAGCTCCTCCAATCAGAGGCCAGGCAGCTCGACATGAGGCCGGGGCTCCGGGAAGGTCAAGACCCCTAGCAGCTTGGAGCAATACTAGCACTGGTGGCTGTGTGGCAGAGTTTCTGCCTACCATGTGGGAGATCCAACTTTAAGTCCCAGCTTTGGTGACTTTGGGTGAGTGAGCTAACAGAGACATTCTTCTTGCAGTGGAAAGGAGTCATTGTGTTTTCCCCCCTTTCTCCTCCTCCAGGTACCTAGGCCCTATATTCCTTGTAATTTGACATTTTGTATTTTGTGCCTTTTGTATTTCCAGTAATACCAACTAGTATTGTTTGTTTTGCTGTTTGTGTTTTACATTTTGGTTAACCCTGTCTTTTGTCAACTGGATGAATATGTATATGATTGTAAGCGTATAACCTTTGTCAAATCCTGCCCCTTTGGGGCACTGTAGTGTCCCCTATACCCCCCTGGTTTATACTGGTTATGTTCCCAGTATTGTTCCCTCATTAAAAGGTATATGGTTAAGTCCCCATTGGTGGCCGGGCTCTGCTGTATAGGGGGAGGAGAGTCCCTACACCTCCCACAGCACTTGTGCACCTGCTTTGATCCCTTCAGTTGGAGAGGGGGTACCTCTTGGAGTACCGCCTGGGTTACAAATCTGTGATCCTGGATGAAACAATTCTGAAGTGCTTCAAAGTGATATTTTAGTTGGGATTAGCTGTACTTCTATACACTAGTGACTCACTACAGATTAAAAGCTCTTCAAAAATACAGATTTGAAGCGCTTTGTATATCCACACCTGTGGAGTTCTTCATTTGATAATTTTGCAGATGATGTTGTCTAGATGCAGTTGCAGAATTTTTTTTCACTAATTGGGACCAGTGATAAAGGAGACATGTTTATTTTGGATATTCTTCTTTTTCAGTTGTAAAGGCCTCTTTACTGATTATCAAACTTAGTCCTGAAGAAGGAACGATTTACTAAACAGGATGTCCTACACAAGTTTTCAGCAGCAAGCAGATTTGTGCTGTCATAGCAAAGCTAGCTTGCTGTTTTGATTTTGAACTTCTTATGATTTAACCTAAAGCAATATTTATTTTGCTAATACTAATTAATCTATTAAAATACTATTTATTTGCATTAAATTAGAGTTGGTAATTAGTTCAACCCTAATTTCAGTGTGTTTGTACCCAAGGGAACTTGTAGGAAATTTCCCACCTGCTGTGCAAAGTTGGGATTCTCTGTTATAAGATCTTCTAGACATCAGGGCCTTTTTGCCTCTGGCTTTCATGCTTTGGTGTCTATCAGGGAGGTTTCAGTTTGAAATAATTTTGTAAGACATCACAGTAATGCTCATCAAGGACACAACACCACACAACTAAATAATTAGATGGACCTGCTATATACTGGTGTATACTGGTGAATGATTTATCCATAATTCAGTCAATATTAAACATTAGCCATATTGATCTCTGTCCTCAGCATGTTTTCAGTTATAAGCTTATGTCCAGAATCTGCTTTTAATGTATTTATATGCGTATATTTTCCACTTACAACATATGGCAGTATTCTAATTGCAGCAGCCAAATGTTAGAAGTATATGTTTTCTCTTGCTAAGTGCATCCTGAATTCAGGATTGTACTCTGATTTAATGAAGTTGAACTCCAAGTTTGGTTCACACCAGGGACAAGCCTAGACCAGAGTTCCGGATAGAGCATATCCTACCCACCTTAAATATGGGATAACTTGATTCTTTATTCATATCTGGGTCTTTTGTATTAGGTCAGCCTACCTGACCCATGCTTAGCGTATTTAGGTATAACTAGGCTTGGCAGGATTTAATTTTTATCAGTAAATGTTGATAAACATTGATTTTACCTCACGCTCACAGACTGACAAAAACATATTTCCGTTGTTAATAGTCAAAATTTAGAGAAGGAGGATATGAGAAAAATTATGGCTGATAGAGGAGCTAGTCCTACAGAACTGTGCACAGTGTAGTTAGGATTGCAATTCCCAGAAACCCCAGGCGACTGAAAACAAAAGAAGAAGAAGTGACAAAGTGGATGAGGGAGCAATGGATGAGTGGATCTGGGACTGATGGCACCTCAGCTGCTCAGGTGGTGGCAGTCCTACAGTAGTTCCACTTGTCACGGAAGGCAGTTAAACTGCACTATAATAATAGAATACTGTCATTAATTTTCTGCCCCCCCATTCCTAATTTTGCAATCCTGAAAATTTAAATCGATAAAAATCTAAATTAATGCTTAATAATAAACATAGGCAGGCAAGGTACTTTGAGTAGATGTGATATCTTTTATTAGACCAACTGAGTAGTTGGAAAAAAATTCTTAGCAAGCTTTTGGGCGCAGTCACCCTTCAGGCATAGGGATCTCTGTTGGTCTGAGACTCCAAGGAAAGAGAGACGCTAAAAGTGTGGCAGGATGTCAGTGAAAATGTAAATAGGTAGAAATTTGAAAGACAAAGGGTGGTCTAATAAGCAGATATCACATCTGCTCAAAGTACCTTGCCTGCCTATGTCCTTGGACCAACACAGCTACAACCAAAAACCCTAATAATACACATCGATATTATCTGTTGAAATTATTAAAAAATAAGAATTGAATTTTGCCAATCCTAGGTATAACCATTAAGAAATCCCTTTTAATTTGTGTATGACTAAGGTTTCATTGGAAACTTAAGCTTAAACTGGAATATTAATGAATATTAATTTTTAAGGCCTGATGGTCAAGTGTTTGTTTTTAAATTGTGAGCAATGCAAGGACTGTGCTTGTAAATTTCTGTTTGAGATGCATTATGGCAAAGATGAATGAGAGATTATCATGGGTGTATTCAGAGAGGGAAGGAAGCAGAGGGGTTAGACTAGAGCACGCTAGGAGATGGTAAAAAGATTTAAACCTCTTTTTACCATCTAAGCAAGATTCAAACATCGGATTGACATTAGATTCAAATATCAGAGAAGCTAAGCAAGAATGAAGCAGCTCATTTAGAATCATGATAGGTGAAATGAACAACTAATACAGAAATATTTTTTTCTGAGCAAATTGGATATAGTTGTATGATTAGAGTACTATCACAGTGTACGTTGGTTTAAATTTCAAAATTTCCATTGTTGTAAACAGTTGATAAATTCTAAGTAGGGGTGCACCAATAGAGATTTTTGGGGCCAATACTGAGAGCCGATTTTTAAGGGGGCATCTTGGCCAATATCGATCCTATTTCTGATATGCAGCCCACCAGTTTGAAGAGCCATGTCCAGCTGGTAAGTCTGTTGTGGTAGAAGGGGCGGGGCAAGGGAAGGGAAGGGACATGGTGGGGGCAGATCGAGGCCCCTGCAGTGAGGGAGGGAGCGGGGCTGGAGCTGGGGCTGGGGCAAGCACTGCCCAGCTGGGGCAGGCAGGACGCGAGACAGAGTCATGGCTCATCCAGGGGTGCAAGGGGAGAATCAGCTCCCACCACTGTGCATACCCTGAAAAGGCATGAGGGGCATGCCCCGGATCTGCGTGGGTTGGGGTGGGCTGCTGTGGCGGGCTGGGGCCAGGGTTGTGCCCGGCTCTTCCCAGTGTGGGGCTGGGCTGGGCTGAGCTTGGGGCAGGCAGCAGCAGTGCTGGGATGGGGTTATGGAGGGCTCTGCAGCCACCTGTACATTCGCCATAACACCCCCAGCCTCCCCTCCCAGCGCCACCACCCACCCTGCCCTAAGCACAGCCCGGCCCAGCTTCCGCTGGGAAGAGCCTGGCATAGCCCTGGCCCCAGCCTGCAGTGGCAGCCTGCCCCACCCCACGCAGATCTGGGGACTCATGCTCTGTCCTGCGCCCCGCCCCAGCTGGGCAGCACCTGCCCCAGCCCCACTCCCTCCCTCACTGTGGGGGGCCTTGACCTGCCCCCCCATGCCCCTTTCCATCCCCTCCTCCCCTTCTACCACAACAGACTTACCAGCTAGACACAGCTCTCCAATCAGCCAGACTGTGCTCCTCATCATCTATGTGCTGCATGCATGCACAGGGCATTTACCAGCCAAATTATCAGCCACATCAGGCAAAAAAAGCCAATTTCTGATACAGTCAGTTTTCTTTATATTGGTGCTGATCTGATATCTAATTCTAAGTATAACATCTGTGTGTTGAGCAGAAAGAGAAGAATGGAACTGACCAAAGAAAACTAAATTTGGAGATGTGTCGAGTATATCAGTTAATATTTTAAAAATTCTCACTTATTTCAAACTGAGGTCTTTACAAATGAGTGTGAATTTGAAATATGTTTTAACTACATTATTCCCCCTTGTCTGTGCAGATGCCTGTTCATCCTTTCTTTGATGTAGTGTACGTGCTTATGATTTGCGATTGATTTGTATTGCTTTTTTTCTCAGAAAGTTCATTGCAAATATTTGTTTCAGGGAGAGATAATTCTTGTCCCCAAACCAGGAATTTGGCCTCTCTGTTCTTGACCTAACATTAAGACTTAAATTCAAAGGCACAAAGAACCTAAATGCCACTAAATGAATATATTAGAGTAAATTAAGCTTGAAGCAAAATAAGTCACTTCCAGAAAAGAAAATAACAGTTGTCAGTTTTTAGTCTTTTGCTCTGAATGTCTCTGCTTTTTTTATTTCAGTCCTGATTTTCAAAGGAGTGCACACTCTGATACCTGCATGCAAATGTGAATTTCTGAGTACCTGGCCCTTAAGTCAGAACTCTCAGAGTTACATAATTAAACACCCTTTTTTGTGAAGTTGAATTAAATTTGTAGTGTGGTAGTATCAGTCATTTTGACCTAATTGATTTCTTAAGGGTTTGGGTTTACTTCTAGCATTTGTCTACAGGATTTAATTCTAATGAGCCAGATAGTGACTTGGATAATACATCCTTACAGAAGAGGTAGAACTCTTCTTGTATTGGGTCCAGGTGGCTATGGGTCAGTAACCATGTGCTGCATGCATCTGTCATGAGTCTAGCAGCTGTGAGAGGAACAGACAGAGTCCTGGCATAACCCCTCCTACTTGGCCACCAGGGGTGCAAGGACTACTATAATTTGATGGCAGCAAAATATATCCCACTGCAGCAATAATAAAACAGGGAAGTCATTGGCTGACAGATGTGTGAGTCATGATGTATTTTTGGAAGTACCTCTTAACTGGTGGTGTTTACACAGTCAATTAGAGCCTGAGTGTGGCTAGGCTGAATAGGAGCCCTGATCATTACTGGAAAATTGTGTATGTTCAGTTCTGTTTATTTGTTACCCTATAGCCTCCCCGTCTTTCCCCATGCTATCCTGATTATTTGTCTCATCCTTTACCTGAATCTTGACTTTTAAACCATAAACCGTCCAGGACAAAAAGTGTTCTTCATAATTTCTTTGCACAGTACCTAATACAATGGGGTTCATCCTGGTTAAGTCTTTTAGGTACAACCACAACTTAAATACATAATAATTATAAACACCTTGGCCAGGGCTGTGCTTAAAATCACATTTAGCCTGACATTTTAATAATATAAAACTTGGATAAATAGTGGTTGAATCATGATAATTTGCTTGCTGTACCTCAGTTTCCAAAGATGATAATGAATATTATCCTTTTTGGATACTAAGTGATGTATACAGTCTTGTAAAGTATGGAGAAATTCCAGAACCATAGATAAAGCACAAATTGCCTGGCTGCAAAAAGTGCATATAGCTATACTGGAAAAACACACTTCCCAGGACATGACAGAATAAATGAAAGTTTCTTAAATTCAGGGGTATAGGTTGTAGCTGTGGTGGTCTAAGGACATAGGCAGACAAAGTTATTTGGGTAAATCTGATATCTTTTATTAGACCAACTCAAATAGTTGGAAACATTTTTCTTTGCAAGCTTTTGGGTACAGATACCCTTTGTCAGGCTGAGGAAGCATCTGCAGTTGGTCTGTGCTCTTCCTGGATGAGAGAGAGCTCCAGCCACTTTAATTCCCCCCTCCCCCTTTTGGCCAGTCTCCCACCCACTGACTCCTCAGTTTACATCTTTACTGACTGGCTTTCTTGCATGCATACCAGCTTCCTACTTCTTTACTGTTCATTCTATCTAGGAGGAGTATGGACCAACTGCACATGCTTCCTCAGCCTGACAAAGGGTATTTGTACCCAAAAGCTTGCAAAAAATAATTTTTCCAACTATTTGTGTTGGTCTAATAAAGGATATCAGGTTTACCCAAGAACCTTCTCTTCTTAAGTTCATGCTTTCTGTTAGACAGGCCTTTGTTATTAAGTTGTCAGAGAAGTTAGGATTCTTTGAAGTCATTTGAGAAAAAGAAATAGCTATAGTTTTATACACACAATGTTTAGGCAGGTTAGAAACCCCAAAAGGTTACCAATAGCTGGTTCCTATGGAAAAAATCATAATAGCGAAAGTTATGTAAATAAAATGTTCACTTCACAGCTTGAATTCTTAATGTATCTTTCTATGAGAGAAGCTTAAGTCTGAAGTCTTAAGCAGGCTTACTTTTTTATTAAGCCTTAGACCTGTGTTCCATCTCCAAGTCATCATCATGGTAATTATCTTAATTCATCTCTTTCATTGTTGTGGTTTGTAATGGAGGTTATAGTTTACATCATACCCTCTTTATAAGTATATAGAACAGGTTAAAATAAGATAACACATATTTGATTTTGCCTTTCATCTATTCTTCATCATTGAATGTTTTTATATGAGCACTATGAAAATGTAGTCTTTTTGCTTTCTTATGTTTATATGCATTTATTGCAGAGCACCGAGGTGCCCTGTTCCTAAAGAGGAGAAACTGCTAGGGGGAAAGCCCTAGCAGGGAATAAGGAGCCCACCTGTGGGTTGTCAGGGCAACTGGAGGCAGCAAACGACCCACACCTGCCAGCGGTCAGCTGGCTGTAAGAGGCAAGGCCTGGCTCTTATAAAGCCCAGAAGCTGAGGTCAGAGTAGTCCACTGCCAGCAGCCAGAGAGAAAGGAGCTCCTGGAACAATGATGCGAGGAGAAGCCTGACCGCAGGTACAGCTCAGGCCGGGTAAAGGATGGCAGCTCTAGGATGTCTGAGCCATGTGATTTAGCCGGGTGGCTTTAAGTTAAGTTGTAGCCTAGGGGCTTGTGTTTTGCTTTGTTGTTACACCGGTGGTTTGGGTGAGGCTGTTAGGGGTTGGAGGAGGCCTCATAGGGGACCCACAGCAGCGTGGGAACCCCAGCGCCAGTAAGGGCGCGGTGTACGGGGTGCATAGACCCCAGCCCCAGAGAGGGGGCACTATTGAGAAGCCCCCAGTGTGGGCATGGCGAACCCCAGAGAAGAGGGCAACAGTACAGAGAAGGCCCCCAGAGAAGAGGGCAAGAGCATAGAGGATTCCTGAGAGAGGGCAGCGCTACGAGGAGGACCCCAGAGAGAGCGAGTATATATGTGACAGACCAATGTCTATTCCAACTGCGAGGCTTGGGGCGTGGTATAAGGGGTGGCTGGAGCCACGCATAGCCCCTAAGGCTAGGGTGCCCTCGAAGCACCCATTGTAGAGAGGGACCCACAAAGAGTCCGGGAGTTCATGGGGCCAGAAGTAACTGTGTCCAAGAAGACATAAGGCAGCCTCCCTAATATATTTGAACAGCAAAGATGTGGCGGGCGAGAATTAGAGGGTGCCCTTGGGCCGACTTGGCATGGAGAGAGGGGGCTTTAAGGAGATCATGGCCCTCCTGTAGGACCCCGCCGTGACAGCATTTTAATAGAAGTAGTCCATGATTCTTCTTGTCTCATATTGATATGATATAAGATGACCATACATGCCATTTGTGCCAGGATAGCCTTGGGAGAGGAAGTTGGCTATGTTAGTCTCAAGTCAGGCTGAAGGCAATGTAGAGTTGAACTTTATCAAATAACTGAATCAGGGGTGCATGAAGCTTTTGTGAGCAACAGCTAGGTTTGTCAGATACTATGAAAGGACATGCAGAAAGCAGGATATTAAATAGAAAGTGATTTGAATACAAAAGACAGGGAACAGGGGGAAGGAAGCAGAAAGGAAAATATTGAGAGGCAAGTGGGGTTTAAGCTGGGAGCTGTGGATGACAGCCAGAGGAATCCTGTTGTCCTTGTCCTGAGATTGATATTGCAGATCAGTGATTTTTAACCTTTTTTCTTTTGTGGACCCCTTTGAAAATTTCAAATGGAGCTGCAGACTTGGGCTGTGCGAAACTTCGGCAACTATTTTGTTTTAGAAGTGTTTCGGCCCATTTCTGTGGCCAAATCACTGAATCCAAATCGAAATGGAAGGCTTGGAAACATCTTTGAAATTAAATGAAAGCATCCGAAACTCGGAATTTTTCTGAGTTTAGGAGGTGGGCTTGCAAGGAAACAAACTAAGAAGAAGGAGGGGGAAGAGTGGGGGAAGGACTGCTCTGATATTGACATCTGTAGCTGGCCAGTTACTACAATCTTTCCCTTTGTTCCCTCCCAGTCACAGTGCTCTGGGGGAAGGACAGAGAAAGGAGGTGGGAGGTTGAGGTTGTGGAGGTAAGTGGCTCAGCTGAGTCAGCTCCTCCTGTTGTTGTGCCTCTGCCAGCTGAGGAGGGGGATAAGGAAGGATCCCTATCCGCACCCCAGAAGCAAGGGGGTAGTAGGGTGGGATCATTCTGAGGTAGCATATCTGGGATCTGCCATCTGCCAGCACTGCCAAAGCAAAACCAGCCAGGGCAAGAAGCTGAAACATTTCAGCACCATGGGGATGCTGATGCATCTCAACAGGCACCACTGCCTTGCCCTTTCTCCTCTTCAGCCTGGCACCAGTGGGAGTGTGCCCAAAGGGAAGTCTCCCTCTCGCTCCAAAGCCCCTGTCCCCCAGAAGCAGAGGCAAACCACCCTGGACCAGTGGGTGAAAGGCAGACAGAAAGCAGGGCACGTTCCGAAGGCGAGCGAGGTCACCCAGAGCGTTGGAGAGATACTTGCTCTGGATGGCCAGCCTTTCTCCTTAGTTGAGCGGCCAGGGTTCAGGCGGCTCCTGGCACTCCTGGCCCATCATACCACATGCCTGCATGCATCACCTTCAGCAAGACAGTGGTGCCCTCCCTGTATGAGGCATGCAGGAAGTACTTGAGGGAGGAGGTGTGCAAGGCAGTTCTGCAGGTGGCCTTGCACTTCACCTCTGACATCTGGAGCAGCTGGGGTGGAGATCATGCCTACCTCTCCATCATAGGGCACAGGTGCAATCAGTCAGGCCATCAATGGGTTCTCCTTCAAGTGGAGTTGATGGATGAGTCCCACAAGGCAAGGGAAATCATGGTGGCCATGAACCGCATGGTGCAGGGGTGGCTCATTGGGCAGGGCAAACGCACCCGTGGGTTCATGGTCGCTGAGAATGGGGCCAATATGGTCAAGGTGGTTCATGATGCCAACTTTGTTGGCATTCGCTGTGTGTTACACGAGTTCCACCTTATAGTCAGGGATGCCTTGGAGGGGGACAGGGCTGCCAGTGATGGCATTGATGCAACCAGCCAGTACATTTCAAAATGCAGGAAAGTGGCAGGCTACTTCTGCTGAAGCATCAAGGGGGGCACGATGCTGCAGGACAAACGAGCAGAGCTGAGCATCCCGCAGCGCAAAACCATGCAGGATGTGGAGACTTAATGGAACTCCACGTACCTGATGCTCGAAAGGCTGGTTGAGCAACAGAAGACCATCCATGAGATGGCCTTTCTCGGGGAGATTGGGATCAGTGGCCCCCTTAACAAAGCTGAGTGGGATACCATCTCCCAGATCTTGGTAGTCCTCAAGCCATTCTGCAAGGCCACCAACAGCCTCAGGGCTGGCAATGCCCTCTTTAGCCAGGTGATCCCCATAGTGAGGGAGTTTCAGAACCAAATGGAGAAGTTCCAGGGGATTGATGTTCATGGCTGGGGGAACCCCCCATCACCAGAGGGGCAGGCCTGGTGAAGTGGCTGAAGGAGGGCATCAAGAAATGGCTGGATCCATTGCAGTCCAGTATGATCCACGTGCTGGTGATCATGTGCAATCTGAGGGTGAAGGGGAGCATCCGCAGCAGAAAAACCCTTGATCACTGGGTGGAGGTGCTGGTGAACAGAGCCAGGGAGGCAGAATGGAAGAGGCTGGGTGATGTGGAAGAGGGGGATCCACTGTCCTGTGCAAGCACTCCATCCACCAGCCAGTCTCCTCCACCACAGGTGCTGCCAGTGTGGGCCAAGGTCATGGCTTCTATGTTGGGGTTCTGAGGCACCAGACCCTAGCATCAGGGAGGTAGGTAAACACCAAGGCCTCTGAACTATCTTACCGAGGACATGGAGCTGTTGCTCTGCGACCCCTTGGACTATTGGGCAAGCCGCAGCCACATGTGGCAGGATCTGGCCACGTTTGCCTGGGGACACCTGTCCTGTCCACCGACCAGTGTTCTCAGCGAAAGGGTGTTCACTATTGCTGGGTATGTTGTGACCCCACCACACCTCCTTGGATCCTGGTTTGACGGAGCAGCTGCTATTCCTGAAGATGAGCCTTCTGCTGCTGGGATTCCCCCAGCTCCATGTGCAAATGGAGCGAGTGCTACCTTCCTCATTCTGTCCGCACCCATTTCCTTTTTTATTTGATTTGGTTTCACAATCATTTAATGCCCCACTCTCAGAGCTAGAGGCAGCACTCACTGTATCACCAGCCAG
>NW_005843080.1:194971-197617 GCF_000455745.1 Alligator sinensis
CTGCTGAACTCCCATGCCAGGATGAACTTGGAGGTATGGACAGGGGTTATAGGGATGGAGGAGGCCTGAGGTCCTGGGCATGACCTAAGACTGCACCCTTCCAGGGTAGGGAGGCCTGGTGGGACTGCTGGTGGCATGGCAGCCCCCAGGAAATGCCAGGACCACAAACCTCCCTGGTGAAAGGCGGGTAGGAGGCAACTGAAAACCTCCAGCCACCACATGCACACAGTCCTAGCTAGGGAAAGCCCAGACATTTAAGATATTTGAGAGGCCTGACACTTGCTGGTTGCAGTGCAGTTGTAACTCTCCAGGTGAGCTTAGCTGCCCAGGAGGCCATCTGCGAGGCATGGGCCAGAGTGTAGGGAGAAGGTAGGATCTGCAGAACAGATGTCACCCCTAGACATCATGGGCCTAAATGGGCAGCCTCCCACCTGGGTAACATCTGAATCAGTTTTCCATCAAGATGTGGCAAGAAAAAGAGGGGTGGGTGGTTGGCCCAGAATCAGGTGGGCCATCCAAGAGCTAACCAGCACCAGGAAGGCCCCCTGTTACAGGCTACCATTCCCGATGCGTTCATCCCACTCTGCCTTAACACACACAAGGCAGACAAGCTTGTTTGGGTCAATCTGATATCTTTTAGTAGACCAACTGAATAGTTGGAGAAATATATCTTAGAAAGCTTTTGGGTTTAAAAATCCTTTGTCAGGCTGAGGAAGCATCTCTAGTTGGTATGTGCTCTTCCTGGATGGAAGGAATAGTAAAGAAGCCAGAGGATTGGATACAGGCAAGAAAGCCAATCAATGGAAATGTAAATTGAGGCATCAGGGGTGAGAGAGAGGCTGGGAGGGGGGATGTAGCACATAAATTGGAGAGGTACCTGGGGAGTCAGATGTCAGGCAGGTTATTGTGTCACAAATCCAATATCTATATTGAGTACTTGAGCTTCTGTATTTAGGAGGTTGATAAAGTGAAGTTCATAGGCCTATCTCAGCATTAGCTAGCATACCACATGCTGGCTACGTCCATGCTGTGGATGACGGTGGTGGGGGAATCCCTGCTTGAGCAGGGAGCAGTAGGAAGGGGGGTGGGGGGTAAAGGAAAGCCAGGCAGACCCTGCTGTGCAGCAGGGCTAGCCTGCTCTGAAGCAGAGAGTCCCACCCAGGGCTGGAAAGCTTTTTTTTTTTTGTTTTTTTTTTTTTTTTAAGTTAAACCAGGAAGGGGTTTGGGACAGATATTGCAGAAACCGGTTTGACCCAAATCAGTTAAGTCTGATACTACATTCAACCAGGTTTATCTCAAACTGTTTTCAGTCATTTTCAAACTGGTTTATATGCCCTGAACATCTGTTCTGTTACAGGTTTAAACGAGTTTCACATAAGCTGGCTTATGCACAATATCTGTCCCTAGCCCTAGATATAGTAGACTGCAGGCCTCCAAGGGTCCATGGGCCACAGGTTGAAAACAACTGTTGTAGATGATCAGAGCAGGGTCTGAGTCTGGCTCTTTTGATTTGAGTCACAATTTCAGGATTGTATTGTAAAGGTAGGAATTCCTGCTTGGGATCCTTAAGATTTGCATCTTAAGGTGTGCATCTTGGTTGGTGCGATCAAAGCAGATATAGTTGTAACATAGAGCTTGGCTGTAACACTAGCTGTAAGAAATGCATCTAGAGGTATGCAGTAGGATAAAGGCTGTTGGTGTAGAGGTAGCTGTAGTGTTCACTTTGTTTCCAATACTGCGTGGTCACAGTGTGGCCTTGCAAGCTTTCACCATGTTGTTGAAGAAATGAATTTGTTGGGTAGAGTATTCAAGAATCAGGTTGTTGGAGAGGTGGAAGTTCTTAAATTCCTGGTGAAATTTTATCTGGCAATTTCTTCCTATATGTCCATATGATAAAGATGTAATTATGTACCTTGGGTATATCATAATAACATCAGGCTTGTTTTTGAGGCCAATTATATGGCTCTGTTCTGCTGAAACAGAGACTGAGGATAATCCTGTTTTTTTTTAAAGTTAGGATTGCCATATTTCCAGTTCCAAGAAAGAAGACGCCTACCGTGCATGTGCGGTGGAGGGGGGTATATGATTGTGAGGGCAGTGATATGTTGCTGCCCTGGCCCTGCACATTCTGTTGCACCTCACTCCCAAACCAAAGCCCCTCCAGCACTGCTGCTGCCCCTCACTCCTGACCTGGGGACCCCTGGCCCTGCCAGTGCTGCTCACTCCTAACCCACAGTACCCTGCCCCTCCCAGGCCATACCGGTGCCCCTTGCTCCCAACCTGCAGCCCCCTTCCCCCCTCCCCCGGCCCTGCTGGTGCCCCTCACTTCTGGCTGACAGCTTCCTGCCTCACATTCTGGATCCACAGTCCCCCCACCCCTGACATCCAAGCCACAGCCCCCTGCTCCCTCCGTCTCCTGGCTGCCAGGTCCCTGCAACCTTTTTCCCATAGTGGACTGCTGTCTACAACCCAGCCCCCTCCACAAGTTGCAGTCCCACACCCCAGGGTGAACAGATGCTGCTACAAGAGGGAGATTAAAAGGCAGGTGCTAGGACCCTGGTGTATGTTCTCTACTTTGCCAGAGAAGCTAAACTGAACTTCATAGGTACTAGGACCCTGTGGATATTTCCTTTGCCCCCTTCCCCC
>NW_005843080.1:197627-211848 GCF_000455745.1 Alligator sinensis
AACACACACAGCTGAGCTGAGCAAAATCCAGAACACTTGATCAGATTAAAAAAAACAAAAACAACTGCCAGGACGGAGATCAAAGGATCAAAAAAGAGGACATGTCCGGGAAAACCCGGACATATGGTAACCCTATTTTAAACACCTGTCCCAGACATTCTGTCAGCTTAGTCAAATGACTGCTTTGTCCCATTTCCACTGGGAATGCAGTAGTGATGATGCTTTCTCCATCCCTTGTTCCTTTGAGCTCTGGCACTCCACATGCTCCAGTTTCTCTTGCCCTCCTTCCCTGCCCTGCTTCCTGGCTCTCATTGCTGACACGAGCTCAGAGACAGATGAGCATGCCAAAGAATTGGCAGGGGTTTTGCACATGTCAAATGTTCTGTTTTCATATTTGGAGAAATTGGTCACCCTAAATATGATTCATTATAATATTTTGGAAGTAGTGTAATACATTTGTCTGGGAGTTGTATTCTCTGTGTTTATGTGGATATGGGCAACAGAATGGTTTTGTCTAAATTACGTGCTTTTCTCAAGAAGCTAAAATCATAGAAGTAAGGTTGGAAGGGACCTTGTAGATCTTCAAGTCCAACCCCCTGCCTGGGCAGGAGGAAAACTGGGCTCAAATGACCCCAGCCAGGTAGGCATTGAGCCACTTCTTAAAGACCCCCAGGGTAGGAGCCAGCACCACTTCCCTTGAAAGTTGGTTCCAGATCCTAGCCGCCCTAACTGTGAAGTAGTTCTTGCGGATGTCTAATCTAAACCTACTCTCCAACAATTTGTGGCCGTTATTCCTTGTTATCCCAGGGGGTGCTAGGGGAAACAAGATCTCCCCCCAAACCCTTCTGGTCCTCCCTAGTGAGTTTATAGACATATATTACTAATTTATGAACTTTTCTCCTGTGGGGGGGGGAAAAAACACATACTTGCATTAAGCATTAAAAAGTTTTTAGCTTGAAAATGATGTGTACAGATAAGAGGAAAATATTTGTAAAAGTATGAGATGCTTAGCATAGGTGACTGGTAGGGGGGCATGGGGATTGGCTGATGCCACTGCCAGCTTCTGCAGGCAGTCACTGCTCACCACCCCCCACCACCCTGTGGCTGATGCTGCTGATGCTGCCGCTCACAAACTGTGCCCCTCCAGTCTCAGAATGCATCAGTCATCCATGATGCTTAGGGTTTATCACTTCTGTGTCCTATTACTTTTGAGATGGTGCAAATATGTGGCGTTGGACTTGACAGAGCTCTGGACCCAGCTTGCTGGGTCAGTTCATAGACCCCATCTGGGCTGACAGCAAGCTTGACTCCCCAGCTGTTGCTACTTATTTACCACTATATATATAAATATATATATATTTTTTTTTTTTCTTCAGGCTCCTCTTAAAAACAACATACCTGTTCTATTTGGGAACGTGCTGTATGTGCAAAAATGCAATGTTTTCTTAACATATGGCTCATCTTGGCTTCTAGAAGCTCCTGTGTAAATATGCTAAAACTAATTCTCTCTAAAAGTTTTGCATACGTGACGTAGATTTCCCCCCCTGCATTATAAGCACATTTTTCCCTGTGCCTTAAAATATTCGTGGAATGTCTCCTAGGAGAACAAGTCTTTTATCCTATCTTCTGATTCATAAATTATAATCGCCATTATGCAGGAACAGCTAATCTGATAGGACTGCTCATTTCACATTTGTAGCTTATTGTACATAATTTCATTTCTTACTCGCATCTTAGGCATTCATATTCCTATGCATTCATGAAATTTCCAAAGCAAAAATGAGCCTTTATAAAAGAATGTGAGCTCTCTATGGCATCAAACACACAAATAGTTATGATGTATAGAAGACGACTCACATGTATAAAGGCAATTTATAGATTAGCTAAATATACACTTTATATTTAGAAGAACTTTAGCAAAACATTACCCAATAAAATCCAGCTGCTCCTGTATGTGGTAATGTCCTAAAAATGAATAATAATAAATGAAATTTTGTAGCAAGGAGTGAAAAATAGTGTACCTACTTGAATCTGAGAGACATAATTTACATAAACAGATTATTAGCCAAATTAGAATTAAGCAAGCTTGCTCGATTCAAAACCCAGTTCTTAAAAAAAAAAAAAAAATGACTATGGAAACATTAATGGCCTGAAATACAGTTTAAAAAAAAAAAAAAAATTCCCCAGTAGCATAGTGCCTCAAACATAAGACTGAGGCATCAGTTCAGTGCTGATGTAGAACAGAAGTGACACAAATTGAGTTAGGATCAGCATCTTCTGCACTACTGAAGTGTTTCTCCAGAGGTTTCCCACTAAATAGTGACCTGGTCCAATCATGGTTAGCTTTTAGAGTTCTGATCAGATCACAGAAAATATATTCTAGGTTAAATTATTTTACTTTGTAGGGACTTGCCTTTTGGATATGAAACACTGGGTTCCATGTCCATTAACTATAACAATTACAGAACACATCTCTTTTGGGATGTTCTCTTTTTGGACATGTAGTGTGCATTCTGTTAATAAATTCCTGATTAAAGGACCTGTAGAGATGCCTTTCTCTTATTGCTGTTAGTTTATTAATACTACAGGATATATCCTAAAAAGTCTCAAATATTTTACAAGAGCAGTAATTGTTAGGGCTGTGTGAAGCTTCAGTCCCTGATTTAATTTGGCAGAGATTTGGCCTGATTCAGTGACCAAATCTCCGAATCCGAATTGAATCTGTTCCCCTGGGCACCACCGAGGGTTACTAGGAATAACGGCCACAAATTGTTAGAGAGAAGGTTCAGGCTGGACATCAGGAGATACTACTTTACAGTTATGGCTGCCAGGCTCTGGAATGGACTCCCAAGGGAGGTGGTGCTCTCTCCTACCTTGGGGGTCTTCAAGAGGAGGCTGGACAGATACTTGGCTGGGGTATTATGACCCCGGCGCTCGTTCCTGCCCAGGGCAAGGGGTCGGACCCGATATGTTTAGTTCCCTTCTGACCCTAAGCACGATGAAACTATGAATCAGGACACCCTTTAGTCTCTCTGAATTGAATTGGAACCCTCCAAATCAATTCAGAAAAATTCAAAAGGATTTGATGATTTGGATAGAGACACTTTTAAATGTTCTTTCTACATACCTCAAGGTACCAGGTGGCTCATGAATGCTGTGATGCTGGGGCAGAAGGAGCATCCCACAGGAACGCGAGGGGGGTCCCTAGCATGCTCGGCAGTAGACCCAGAAGTGGACTAGAAGCACTTCCGGTCCGCTTCCAGGTCTGCCAGGGATTGCTCAGGGGGCTGCCCCCAGGCCCCCCTGGCTTAGTGACTGGTGCCTCCTGGGTCTGGGGAGGCACCTGAGGTCCCCCCATGGTCAATTGCTGAGCCGGAGGGGGCAGGCAGGGGGAGACCTCCCTGCGTGCTCCTTGGCGGACCCGGAAGTGGACTGGAAGTGCTTCTGGTCCACTTCTGGGTTCACCGCCAAGCATGCGGGGTCCCCCCACCACTCCTGTGGGACACTTCATCTGCCCCAGCATTGCAGCATTCACAAGCCATGCTTGGTACCTTGAGGTATGTAGAAAAATCATTTAAAGCTGTGTCTATGACCAAATAAATCACTGGTTCTCTGAATTAGCATCAAATCTTCAGATTCTGAATCGAATTGGGGACAGTGATCCAAATCAACTAATTGAGCCGCTGTCCCCGATTTGGGCCAAATAGAATCTGAATTGAATACAGCCCATTTCACACACCCCTAATAATTGTACTTTGCCTTGGGTGCCACATTTAATTGGATTTTACTTTAAAATAATGCAATATTTGCTAGTCTGTGTCTCAGAACTGCAATCCTATAGCTAACAAACAATACCACAGAAAAATTAGCATAGTTAAAATGTGGTTAGAAATGTATGACTCTTTGGTGCTTGTTTGCCATCACTGTTTACCTTATCATTTGTTTGGAAAAATTACACAGTGGTCTGCATCATTGTCAGAGAACCAGTATAATAGTTTCCATGCCTGTGTATGAGCATTTGAACAGAAATTAAGTCATTCTAACAATAGTAGGTTTTGGCTTTTGTACTTATGATTCATTACACAGAGCTATACCACTGAGATGATAAGATTGTTCAGTATGAATTATTAAGCAACTCTTTGGCACTTATGCCAAAAAGAATATCGGAGTGCATGAAATTTGGGCATCTTCCAGACCATTCACTCTCTAACAATCCATACACTTCACTTGCCACTGTATTTGATATAATTAAAGCAAGTAGATCAACTTTTGAAAATATATAGTTTAACTGAAAGATGTAGAAAAATACATTTTTAAAGGTGCTCAAACAGGTACTCATTTAATTCATCTAACACTCCCAGATCCATAGCAATTAATGCTTCCACCACTTCTCCACTGCCAAGTTTATGGACCAATGGGATCTTTTTTTGTTACATATAACGTGCACAAATTTTCACTTCTTGTTTTGGGGAGTGAGGGAAAGTGCAGGCTATATTGCAAGAATATAAAGTATTTTGTTGCCTCCTATATTTTTTGTGATGATCTTGTTGCATCAGCTCAATGAATTGTGAAAATGACATGATTAGATATATTGAATAAAAAGGAAAAGTATCCAGCATGAGATATATGACAATGAATTAAGCAGTGACATCTGAGAATTAGCCACAAAAGTTTATGCAATGTAACGTTAATAATATTGGCTTAAAGTTACATTGGGCATGCTACCTGGACATTTCTTATTTATTCAGGATTAAGTTTTAGTTAATTCCTTAAAAATAGAAACAATTGCGGCTTGGAGCATAAGGCCATTACTGATTTACATTACATTGGTTTTTTTTTTGTTTTTTTTTTTTTCATTTAGTTATCTTGATAAAACCAAGCATGGATTTTAGAGGCTTGAAATAGTCTTCTTGCACATACCCAACTCAGGGGTGGGTAATTGTTTCAGCTTAATGAGTTTTGGGCCATATTTTCCCCACCCTGATCTAACTAGTCTTTTCAGAAACTAATATTTTTCCTTGCCAATGTTAAATTCTATGCACCAAGGAAATGGTTGACCCATGCATGGAATAAATAATGTATGATACATGGAGCATTTCTCCTCTAGGTAGATAGTTCATATCTAGATCAGAAAGAACACAAAACAAATTTGGTTGTCTATGAGTTAGTGTACCAACCTATTTTTGAATGGGCAACTTGCTTAACAATTGCAGGAAAACTGTGTTCCATAGATGTGTTGGCTGCAAATAACCAAACTCTTAGGATCATCATAAATTCCAGTTTACTAGACGCAGTGCAAATTTTAATAAAGTCACAAATGCAAGTGTTATGAGGGGTGCTGGTCTCTTTAAACACACACACACACACACACACACACACACACACACACACACCTCCCAGCTGCAACAGAGCACCAGTGTCAGGTATACCTATCCAGAGCATTGGAGTCCACCATCAATGGCCAGTTGAGGTTTCCTTCAAGGCAGTGTTGTCTCCAGAAGGGGGTCACCAGCTGGTCCTTCTGGTCAGACAGGTCAGGTGCTGATAAAGTTGAAGATGAGGAGGAGTGCCACTGGGGGTCACATTTCACTGCCTTTTATCCCTGCCTGGCAGATTTCAGTGATCCCCCCAGTTCTTGGGCTTACCCAATCTAGGGGTCGCTGACCCTTGTGGGACACTTGTGGATGACAGCTGTCAGTCATTGAGGCTCTTGCCCACCGGTATGTGCAGTTTCTATGGTCTGCTCTGGATTTTTTGTTAATTCACTGTGGGCATGAATAGGGGCTCTGGGAGTGGTCGATCGGGTGGGATTCAGCCTCAGAAACTGGTCTCTGGCATTGATTAACTCAACCCAGAGACTTTGTTGCACATACAGTGGAGCTCCAGGCATGGGCATTGATACCTTCCTCCTGTCAGTCTGCAGCTCAGAGGTGTTAATTGCTGCTCGTTAACTTGTAACTGTAGCCAGTTACACCTAATACTCAATCACTTTCTCATTCAAACTCACTCGTACTCATTCAGGAAACCAGTACCACTAGAGAGAGAGAGAGCAGCAATTCAATTCCAGCACTTACAATTACAATCTCAATGCGCTTTTTAAGAATAGTTCTAATAATATTGCAGAGTTTAACTTACTGTACAGAGAATGTATTCCTTAAGGTTCAAAAGTATAACATACAAAATGTCATGGCAAAAGATAAAGGTGAAAGATGAAATGTAACAGTACAGAATAACCAAAATACAGGGTCTTGCAATACACCTATTTAAAATACTATTTTATGTCCTATAAAATACCTATACAATTTCATATCCTATTTTATGTCTTATAAAATACTTCTTAAAGTACAATTTCATTACCTATGTTTTATGATGGAGGGAGAGAAGAAGAGGGGGAGAGAAGGAAAGAAGAACAGGTAGAAGGAGAAAAGAAGAAAAGAGAAATTCACCAAAAGGGGGGAGGGGTGCAGGCAAAAGGGGCTTCTGGTTACAGATGGACAGTACATCTCATACTTCTAGTTTACCTGTCAGGCATCTGTCACAAACACCTGGGCTCAAATCCACCCAGGGTCTGCGTCTGTAGATAAGACATGGGGGCTGAAGGCTCAAATCTGCAAATGGATTTAGGCATTTAAGATGGAACTTATGCAAACTTCAGATGCCTAAATCTAAAATTGAGACCCAAACTCTTTTCCTTAGCAGCCCTATTCTTGGAGTTGTGTAAAACTCACTAGACGCTTTCGTATTCCTCCTGAAAGTTTCCTAAGAGCCTGCAGTAAACTGCCCTTGTGTAAAAGAAAACCAGGCACCATGCTCTGCCTAATCCCTATTGGGATTTGGAAACTAAGGCTATGGATGGGCATTACATTTGTGCCAGGAGAAATGAAAAAATGAGAGCACTTCCAACCTTGAACACTCTGGGAGAGTTCCCAGACTGCTTAAACAGTGGTGCCTGTCCCATTTTGTCCTCGTCCTCACTGCCCCCCACCGACTAAACAGTTCTGGGTAACCATGGGTCTGCACAAGTGAGGAGGGAGGAGAGGGCACGTTCCCCTGCACCTCAATCCTTCCCAGGTGTAGGGGAAGCTATGGCACAATGCTTCTGTCCTGCCAATCAGCTGATTGCAGGACTTGGTGGAGATGGGGGAATTCTCCCAGAGTTCAAACCATTCCAGAGCTCTGGGGTGGTTCCAGCTGTATGCACATCTGCCTCCCACTCTGCACATGCTTCTGAGTCAACCTGGAGCTGTGCACAGAGTGGGGGGGATTCTCCTATAACTGGAATTGCCCTTCCCTTGAGGCATTTTTGTTGCTCTCTATACAGGAGACTAGAACACCTATACATTCCCCCTCTTGCCACATTTTCCAGTGCTGGAAATGTGCAGTGCTGAAATTGAATTCCTATCAGGACCCTAAGTGGAGCAGCACTGACTCTTTCTCTCATTGAGGGCATTCAAGCATATCTTTCACTTCCCAGGAGAATGCCTTATTCACTAGGAAGGTCCATTTGAGCATATCAGTCCATTGGGTAGCTTAGCACACTGGTTTCTTAGCCAGCATCAAATCCAGCCACCTTTTGGGTTCTCAGCCTAAATGACCAGGTACCCATTAGGCTGGAGGCAGCCTTTGACCTGAGTCTAGAACAGGCTTGAACTTGTTCCTTCAGAGCTAGACTCTGACATTTGCTATCACCAGGCTAAATTTGCACCTCCTGTTCAAGTTGAAACAAATGAGACAAGGTGCTTGGGACAAGAGACAGAAGTTGCACATAAACTAGTTTAAGTGATCAGAAGCTGGTTTAAACCTGTAATAGAACAGTAGTTCAGTGAACCTAAACCAGTTTCAAAATGGCTGAAACAGGTTTAAAGTAAGCCTAGCTGGGTGTAGTGTTAGACTTAACTGATTTAAAGTAAACTGGTTTATAGAATTTCTGTCCCAGACTCCTTCCTGGTTCAAGTTAATTCACAGTCCCCCAGTCTCCCAGGGTGCTTTGCAGCCCTGGGTTGTGCTGTCTGCTCCAGCAGAGTAGGGTTGGCCCCACCCCTCTGCTCCCTAGCTGGAGCACTATCATTGCTCCGGCTTGCTGAGAAGGGGGCGGAGGGGAGCCTGGCACCAGACCCCAGCTTTTCCCCAGACCCCTGGCTGGGGTGGTAACCCCTCCCAGGCTTTTCCCCCCCACTCTCCACCAAGCAGAGATTGGGAAGTGTGGCTAGGCCCCAGGCTGAGGCAGAGCATGGGGAAGGGTGGGGTTTAAACCCCAATGCTGGGCTGCAAAGACCCCAGCTGGGGTCTGCCTGGCTGGGGTGGAGGATGGGGGGAAAAGCCCTCAGAGGCTCTTCCCTCCTCTCCCAACTGAGGTTGGGGGGAGGGGGGGGGCATGGCCAGCTTCCAGCCCAGCCTAGCAAGGTGAGCCAGGGTGGGGGTTCAACCCACTTCCTCCCCAATCATAGTGGGCCGAGACAGGCCGGGGCCTGGCCACACACCCCTCTTTGCTCGAGCAGGGAGTGGGAGGAAGCCTTGGAGGGCTTCCTTCCCAGCTTCCCTTCCTTTGCTTTGGCAGTGGCCACCAGGCTGGGAGGCATACTCTAGCACCCCCAGCTTCTGACCTGAGGCACTGAAGGCATATAACTTCATTTCTGGGCTCAAAAGTTAATGTCTGTTTGCTTGCTTATTGGTTCAATCTATGCAGTTTAGACTAACCTGCAAAGATTGAATTGATTCAGCCTCGGGGTTTTAGGCTGTCTGTACTTAGCCTGGGAGTTTAGAAGGGAACATGAACCTGTATCCTGATGATTTAGGGTAGGCTGTCCAACTTATTTGTGGCCATGGGTTGTACGGTGCCTGGACTGCATGCCATATGGGCTAGGTGCAATGTCACTTGGGCCCTACCATACCACACTGCACAGCAGGCACTTCCCCTGCTGCATTGTGTCTATGTTCTTGTGTTGTGCTGTGTGGATCCCCCCTCATGGGGCTGCACTGCAGGTTCCTCTTGCTTTGTCACACTGGTGCCCCGGTTCCCCCCAGGCCCTCAGCCACAGGATCCTTTAGCCCTGTGAGCCATGGAGCCCCATCCTGCCGGCAGGGGCAGGCATTGGAAGCTGCTACCTGAGTATACCAGTCTATACCCAAGAGACTTTCAGGGAACAGATCTTCTATATTTGATTTTTCTGTTTATTTAAATTGTAAAATAGATTTAGATAACTGTAGCATAGATTAATATAAGCTCATACCTATTTCAACATAAAAATGTGCATGTACATGCAGATACTCGGGGCTTTTTGGGGGGCTCAGAGTCAGAGACTGGTTTCAGGAGAAGTTAAAATCTGCTATTTAATTTTCAGCTGAGCATACACTGGTGTTTAGCAACCTCTGATAACTTCCAAATCCTAGAAACTCATCCACTTTAGTTTTAGTAAATGCTTTGTATTTTGGCTGCACTGACTTGGAAGGGCAGCAGAGTGCTCATAGAACATGTAAACAATATAAATGCTGATAAGCTATCTAGGATTTATGCATCCAACATTGTGGATTTAAAGAGGTGGAACCACAGTAATTTGAGTCAGAGTAGGACCTTTTTGTTGATGAAGAGATTATGTATCTACATATTTTACTAATCCTAAAATACTGGGGTGCAGAAATTTCAAATCTTTGAGTTAAGCAGAATGAACTTTTATATTTGAATGTTTGAATACATCTTTTATAAAGGCTGAAATCCCATTAAAAGCCAATGAGGTGACTGGGTGTGTAGGTAGTTCTGTGTTGTCAGTGTAACTCTTGATTTTTGTGGAAACACATTCCTGGCCCATGAGGCCAAACAGGTGAAAGAAAGCTGGAGTGGATTCAGGAGGAGTTACAAATGTGCATGAATGATGCATACCCCTGGAGGCTGGGGGGGCACGGTGACTGCCCACAGGTGGCGGCGGCAGTGGAGGTGGCGGGGATGTGGCAGCGGTGAGCAGGGAGTTCCTGCAGTTAGCCGTGGCAGTGTTGGCAGCGAGGGGGGTGGGACAGCAGTCAGCACTCGCAGGCATCACCAGCAGCATCGGCAGTGCTTCTTTCAGGGGGTGCACTGCCAATCTCAAGGACTCTACATGCATCCGCATGTACCCCCTATGCATCGCCAATGCAAACATGAACTCTTTTAAATTATGAGAAGATCCTCTCTCCAAAGTAGCATGTGTAGTAAAAAATATCCAAGGATCTTTTTGAAAGAGGACAGCATTATGAGAGTACCCTGGATTTTCATTCTTTTTGTGCAAGATGGCATTGCTCTCGTTTATAGATAAATTACATTTTAAATAATGGATTTCTTTTTTTTTCACTTTATCTTGTTGAATATATTTCTTGGTACTGCTAGCTTATATCTATCTAGGCTGCTGACCGTGACACCGCAGCTCTTACATAGGTCTCTGGATCAGGGGCTAGCAACCCCCGGCACAGATGCCACAACATGGACCACGCAGCCATTCTGCTCAGCGTGCCACAGCCAACCCAGGCTCTGGGTAACTGCTACCGGCTATGGAGCCCAGGCTGCTTACAACAGGTGGCAGGGGAGGTTGTAAGCAGCCTGGGCTCCATGGCTGGCAGCAGTTGCATAGAGCCCTGGCCAGCTGTGGCAGGCAGCTAGGAGGCTGTAAGTGGTGCACCAAGGCCCGGAGCCCCAGCCTAGTTCCATGGCCAGCGGTGGCTGCATGCATGTGATGGGGAAGGGGCTGGGGCAGCACAATCCCAGTCCCTCCCCCACCATCTGGTTGGAGGCACATGTGTACCCACTGCCAGCAATGGTCAGGGCTAAGGCTCTGCAGACCTTTGTGCAGCTGTTTGCAGCCTGCCTGCTGTGAGCAGCTTAGGCTCCATGGCAGGTGGCAGGGGCCTGCCCAGAGCCTAGGCCAGTTGTTGCAGGCAGCCAGGAGGCTTCAAGCCCCTGCACTGAGGTTTTGGGCCCCTCATGGCCTGCCCCTGGCATGCCAAGTCAAGGCGTGGGTCGAGTTTGGGGTGTTTTGGCACTCTGGCCAAAAACATTGCGGATAAAAAAAAGCTTTAGCTTTTACCAGCTTTTATTCTTCAAACAGCCTAATGGAAATGAAAGTTGGTTATTGCTTACTGTTGTTTGACATACAAAATTGAAAAACTGCTGCAGAATAAATCATGAGAATGTACAGAAATATTTATTACAGGAGAGTAACTTACAAGGCTCATATTAGCTCTGTTATACATTAAGTTCCACAGCTCTTTGCAGTGCAAAATGCTAATGTTGGGGGGGACTGCAATCTGTAGTTAAACCTTTTAAGTATGAACACGAGTCTCAGTAAATCATTTTTAATCAGAAAGTTCACACAGGCTAGTTCATGCTTTTGTCATTATGGAAGAAAAAGCACAAGTTAAAATCATAACTTCTTATAGTAGGTGTATGTTACTGGAGACTTAACTATGTGTGTGTTTGTAGCCCACGTACCACTAACAAATCCCTTCAAAACTTTAATTCCTGAACCATATTTGGTTCTCAGTTGGCTGATGTCATGTGGCAACTTTATGAGGCTGAATAACTTATTTTCATAAAAAAAAATCCTTTTTAGAGTCAGTGAAGTTAAAACTTTTCTAATTAAAACTATTAAGTATTGTTTGTGAACCAGAGCAGAAATTACTTTTTCAACATTGATTATGTTGTTTGGGTCTGCTTTACATCAGGCTCATGAAAACCCAGTATGTACACATGCATAGTGTCATCCGTTCCTCCTTCCCTCTCTCTTTCATTATATGAATGGGGTCGGCAAGGTTTTTGGCTGGGGTGCCAGAAAGACCCCAACCCTGACCCATGCCTCAGCATGGCCTGCCAGGGGAGCCACAGGGGAGCTACAAGGAGCCCAACCTTTGTTGATGGCTTCAACCACCAGTTTGTCCTTCCTCTGTAGTTGCACCAAAATCTTGATGAATTGTAAGACTGTGAAGAAAAGATCCATGTGTGGGAAATGGATATTGGGCTTAGCTTCATGATCCCAGATCACACAGAGAGGAAGCCATAGGAAACCTGTGCCCATTGCGTATATAGGCCCAGACTACAAAGAGCAGGGGCAGGCAATTATTTTAGCTGGAGGGCCACTTAATGAATTTTGGCAAGCTGTCAAGGGCAACAAGGGTAGCCCTGCCCCTTGACAGGTGCCCCGACCCCTGGTTGCCATCTTGGGACTGGAAGTCCCACCCCCAACCCCTGACTTTTGCCACTGAAAATACCTCCCCTTACCCCCAGAAATATTCCTTTTGGGAAGGGGGTTTGCAGTCTTGAAACCAGAAAAAAACCCAAATTATATACCAAAAATGAAACATCTACAATAACTGTAGCAAAACCCCCAGCTTTTCTTCTTTTTTTTTTTTTTCCATTGCATTTGCTCCCCTTCCCCAACCATTTCTGACTCTCTCCCTCTCTATTCCCTATAGATAAGTATAAGTAAGCTAAGCTGTAGGATAAGCTTTAAACATTTTTATTTTAGTAGCAAGTTTTTGGTTTTGGACATCCACTGTTTTATAATTAGGTTTGTATTGATTTTTACTGTTGTATATTGTATTATTATCACTTTTGTATTGATATTTATTGTTTCATATGGATAGTGTATGGTTTAGGCCTGTGTTTCTAAGTGAACCAAAGTCATGTCAAGTTTCCATCTTGTGTCCTCTGCCCTGTATGGCAACTGTATGAGTCACGTATCCCTCCCATGTAAATTGGTTCCCGGATGAATGAGTGTGATTGGGAATGATTGAAATACAATGGTAGCAGACCTCTACTGAATGGCCTGTAATGAATGAGTCATCACCTCGCATTGATTCACCTAGGAACCATGGACTTCACCCAGGAACAGAGACAAGAACCCAGCATTTGAAAGACAAAGGACGCTGCAAAAACAGCAACTCTCACCATTACAGACACCCGAAACTGCACATCCCTGCATGGAGCACATATGCTCAGTATGCCAGGGGCTGACCCTTGCCTGGGCATGCCTCCTGTCACTAGGGTCATACAAGGTCTGCCCCTATAAAAAGGGGCAGTGAAGACAGACCCCAGCAGCACTCCCTCTCCATCTGGACCAGCACCATGCCACACCACCTATCCACCCAGAGGCCCTGCCAGCGACCCCTCTCTGGACAAGGACCCGTTTCCAGCCTGGATAGGTAGATATTACCTGCACACCTCCTCCTTCCTCTCCCTCCCTCTCCTGGACTTCAGTGGACTTCAGCCCCTGCATCAAGCCTCTTTAACCCTGGCTGCCATTGTGTGTATGTGCATGCGTGTGTATGTGTGGGTGCAAGGGAACCAATTTGACATTGTGTCACCATCTCCCCTGTTCAATGAAACCACTGTCATTTGCAACCCCGACTTGGGTCATGTTCTACTGAATCCCAGTCCCTTCCTTATCTTAAATTCCAGCCTCATTCTCTCTCTCTCTCTGTCTCTCAGCTCTAGCCCCTGCCCCTCTCCACTAGTTTCCCGATCTCCTCTCAATTCCTACTGCCTTTTCCCTGTGACTTTTTTTGCTGCCTTTCCCTGCTTTCCTGATACCCTGCTGCCTGCTGCTTTTCCTGTGATTTTTCTGCTATCCGTCTCTCTGTTTTCAGGCTCCCCCTGCACTTTCTGTAATTTCCCCCCCCCCACCAGCTTCCTAGCTCCTCTTAGCTTTCCTGCAGTTTCTCGCACAGCAGCTGGAGCCTTTCTCCAGCAGCTGGAGCCCACTGCTGCTCCCTGCAACTTCTCTAGCTCCCCACACCCAGAGCCGTTCTTTAACACCCACACATTTTCCCTTAGTCCCATTTTCCCCTCTCCCCACCTACCTTTTCAGTTCCCCTGTAGCTCTGGCTCCAATCTCAGACTCTGTGCCAACATGCTTCCCTGTTCTGCAGGCTTTGGGCATTGTCTTTTAATGAATTAAGATCAGTTAACCTAAAATTACCCCTGAGCCTCAGTTCTTCAGCCCAGGCCCCTCTAGTCTACCGGTTCTAATCCCAGTCCCAGTGACTTTCATTTCCAGTAACTTTAACTCCATACACTTCTACTTCCTTACCTTAACTTTTCCCCAGGTATCCCAAGTACACCAAGCACATGCATACATACACATCACAACACCCAACTTAGGAACTCACTGTGTGTACGTGTAGGTGGGTGGTATGTGTGTAAATTAGTGAATACACACACACACACACACACACACACACACACACACACACACACACA
>NW_005843080.1:212000-212837 GCF_000455745.1 Alligator sinensis
ATCCGAGTTGCTAGTGTGAGTGAGTGTGTGTGTGTGTGTGTGTGTGTATATCTATATGTATATGTATGGCATTGTGTGCATGATATACGAATTAGTGATCTGTGTCTAACTTTTGGGGTATAAAGTGTATGTGCTTGAATTGGTGATAAGTATGCATATGCCTAAGCTGGTTTGGATGTGTATGTGCCTGAGCTGGTAGTGTGTGAGTGTGCACCTAATTGATTTTGTGTGTGTTTTGTATATGTGCAATTATACACCACGCCCTCCTGTCTAACAGCACAATATTGAGATCCTGAGCATTGGCCTGACTCCTCAGGGCAACATATTTTAATTTTGTTTAAAAAAAAAAAAAAAAATGTTGTCCTGATTTGTGTGGTGCATATAGAGGTGACTATGTAATAGCTCAAAATGAAGTCTAACTCTTGTAAATATTGTAGGTGAGTATGGAGCAGTGGGGGGCATGGAGGGCTGGGTATGGGGCTTGTGGAGGGCTGTGGGTGTGTGGGTGGCATGGAGAAGGATGTGTGCATGTGTGGGTGGTTACAGTTTTGTCGCGTGGCTGAAGGAGTGCGGATGCATGTGTGAATATAGCAGTAACCAGGGCTTCCCCTAGAGGCACGCAAGTGTATGTGGGGGGAGGGTGTGGGGTTGTTGGAGGTCTGGGGGAGGGTATGGGTGGGTGCAATGTTTGTGGGGTGTGTGATTGTGCATGGGGGAGGGTGTAGTTGTGGGGTTTGTGGGGGAGGGTTGGCAGGTATGGTGGGTTGTGCATGGGAGCCCCCCATGCACACTCCTCTCACTCGGTCAGCATCCACCCCCTGCCCCACAACAGTCTAG